>NW_023044982.1:0-60008 GCF_011762505.2 Arvicanthis niloticus
TTTTTGTTTTGTTTTGGATGGGGATATGGGGGGTCTCACTTTGTAGATCAGGCTGGTCTAGAACTCAAAAAAATCTGCTTGGCCATGTTTCTCATTCAGTGCTGGGATTAAAGGCCTACACTACCACACCAGGCCTAAGCCTGGTTTTGTTTTGTACTGTTCAAATTATGTTTTATTTCTGTTAAACTGAACATGCCGGAGCCCAATATTAAGTCACAGTCATTCAGTAACCTGAGCACCAAAAAGTGGTCTCTATCTGTCTTAAGATGAATGGGCTGGCTGTGGTGGCACAGGGTGGCAGGATGTACTTGGAGAGGAGGAAGCCGGAGGAGGGTGAGAGATGGCTCAGTGAGGAAGTCTTGCTGTCAAGCCTGAGTTCAGTCCTAGAACCCACATGCTGAAAGGAGGAACCAGCCACTGAAAGTTCCCTGTGCACATTATGGCAGGCCCAGTGTGCTCCACACAGCTCCGCCCCCCCAGAAATAGATAGATAGGTATAAATAATAAGTGAACAAATAAATTAATAATTGTTTTCAAAAGACGAATGAGGGGAATTTAGGTCAGACACAGCTCGAACAATACATTTGGAGAACAATTCAGGAAGCTGGGTTTAGAAAAGGTTCGTTTCTTTGGCAGGATGGTGATCACTGGGAGGGAGGAGCTACAGAAGCTGAGTATGGCTCTGAAATCTGATACCACTGGTTTCATTTCAGGCCATTTAACTGGACTCTTGGAGGTCCTTAAGGCTATTGAAATACGATATAACAAATTCACATACTAGTGGCTCTGTTCTTCACATACAGGAGGTGAGGTGCAGGCACACACCACCACACCACACACACACACACCACACACCTACAGAATAAACAAATGTAATTAAAAACAAATAAAGAGGACCAGGTGGGTGGACATACCTTTAATCCCAGCACTCAGAAGGCAGAGCAGGAGGATCACTGTACATTTGAGTACAGCCTGGTCTACGTACATATATACATACATTCCAGGACATCCAGGAAACAAATAGAAATTCTCTCTCTCTCTCTCTGTCTGTCTCTCTCTCTCTCTAAAAAAAAAAAAAAAAAAAAAAAAAAAAAAAAAAAAAAAAAAAAACCTAAATAATTATAAAAGAGTCCAAAGCTGGTCTTACCTACACAATGAGTAGGGGTCCAGGCTGACTGTATCAGATTCATATCAAAACCCGAAAACAAATATTGAAAAGGATCCTAACAAGACATGATGATAAGAGCCTACAGCCTACAGTGAAACAAGTTTCTGTCTGTCCTTGAAATCCTAGAGGCACATGCTTTAGCCTCTGAGTGTTGGGTTTAAAACTGTGAACCACCTGCCTGTATGAAATTTTTGTTTATTCACTCTATTGTTTTACGAACCTCTTCTGAGTGTAAATCTTCAGGTGGCTCTGGGTTTTCTAATTAGACTCAGCTAACATCAACAGAGTGTGGTGGTACACACCTTTGATCCCAGCACTGAGGAGATCTCTGTGAATCTGGGGCCAGCCTTACATCAACACCAACATACACAAGAGACATGGATCTCTGAGTTTAAGGTTTCTCTTTTGAGCATAAAAAGGTCACAGACAGTCAGGATTGCTACCAGAAACTGCTGAGCTCAAGAAAACCCATGGGATAATGACAACATTGGCCACATGTAAGTAAACAGCCTGACCATTCAGGCCCACTGTCAAACCTAGCACAGGTCCCACTCCCCTGGCAGTCCCAAGACTCCTGGGACTTCATCTTTTTATTCTCAAGACCTTAATAAAACTCAACTCACATGGCATGTAAGACACTCTAGCTAGCTATATGATGATGGTCTATTATTACAAACAGGTCTAGATTTGGGAGTAAATTACACCAAAGGTCATGTTAAAGTGCAATAGCCTTCTGGAAGTCCCAGAACTATGGTTAAGAAGAAGATCTAAGATGGGAAGGGACCAGAGCTTGAAAGATGGAGGGCTCAGGGCTTAAGAGGGCTTACTGCTCTCTGAAGAGCCAGAGGTTAGGTCTTGCCACTCACATTAGGGATGACTCTGAAAACAGTAGTTCCAGGGAATCCAATGCCCTCTTATGGCCTCTATAGGTAACCTACACACACACACACACACACACACACACACACACACACACAGCAAAATAAACCTTTTTTTTTTTTTTTTTTAAACTTCTGGGAATATCATGAAGGCCTCCGAAAGGATGAGCATTGTTTTTTGAGACAGAGTGCTGGCTTGAGCTGTAAGCACTCCTGTCCCTCCAGACTATCTAGTGCTAGTTCTGGGTAGAGGAACAAACAGAGACAGTCTTTTATTTCCTTTAACATATAACTTCCTGTCTTCACTTTTAAACTCTTCTAGTTATCCCTCTGGTAAATGAAAAGGCTTTTGTTTCATCATGATCTGGGTCTACTTGTTTTTATTAAGTGATTTAAAACTTTTGACATTTTTGACCAACTTTCCCAAGGTTAAATGTTCATCTAATTCTTTTAACCTTGAATGAAGAGTCTCAGAAATTCTCCAAAGAATTAAAAGAGCAGTATTAAGCTAATTAGCCTTATTTCATATGATGGAAAGAATACTAAAAGTCATGTGCACTGGCACACAGCTATAGTCCTAACTCTTGTGAGGCAGAAGCAAGAGTATAAGAAGTTCAAAGTCACGTTTAGTTACACAGAGAGTCTACGGACAGTCTGGGTTACCTGAAGCAATGATACACATTGCCTGGAGATGTGCCCAGCATGCCTGACACCTGGTTCAATCCTCAGCACTAAAGAAAACACACAGCAGCTCTTAGCATCTAATCCCATCATTTAGGGCACTAGTTCTCAACCTGTGATCAAATACCAAATGTGCTGCAAGTCAGCTATCTACATTACGTTCCATAACAGCAGCAGAACTACAGTTGTAAAGTAACAACAAAATAGTTTTATATTAGGAGGTCACCCCACCTGTCTTAAAGGGCTGCAGGATTAGGATTGAGGAGGTGAAAGTGGAGGTGGGGGCAAGGATCAGGAATTCAAGGTCATCCTTGGCCAGACAGCAAGTTTAAAGGTGGATTGTGCCACTGGACACATTGCTTTGGGGTGGGTGGGTGAGTGGGGTAATGCAAAGAAAATCATGAATGTGTAGATGAATCTTGTCAAATTCCGTTCTTGGACTAGCTGAGATAGCATTGCATTTGTTTTTGTTGATTTAATTAAGTATAGAAATGGATTTCTTTTCTTTGTGGTTTTGTTTTTCAAGGCAGAGATTCTTTGTGTAACCCTGGCTGTCCTGGAACAAGCTCTTGTAGACCAGGCTGACATGGAACTCACAGAAGTTCAATTGTGCTTGTCTCTGGAATGTTGGGATTAAAGGCCCACACCTGACAACCAGAGTGAAATCTCAGGAACCCAAGTAACAGTAGAAGGTGCAAAATGTGTTTGATGCCTATTCTCATGGAGTGACAGGCTTACCACTCCTACCTGACAACCATACATGACATACAGCACACAGAATGTGTAGTTTAGGTGGTGGTGTTTTGAGACAGGTCTTCACTATGTAGGCAGGCTTGGAATTTTCTATATAAACAAGGCTGGCCTTGAATTTATAGGTCCATCTGCCTTCTGAGTGCTGAAATTGGGGTGCCTATGCCACCACACAACACTAGACAATTGAGAGAGAGAGAGAGAGAGAGAGAGAGAGAGAGAGAGAGAGCAGAAAATCTGAATCCTTGATAATTAAATCAGATGTTAAACATAACTCACCTTTTGTACTTTCAGACTTAGAAACTGTGGTTCTACATGTTGGGATAACAGATACATAGGAACAGCTGTTCTGTTCGAGATGCCAAAATGGCAGCAAAGCTGAATGGTGAGGCCAGAAGACAAGCAAGCAGTTTACAGACCCACCAACAGACATTCTCTACCCAGTAGTAGCAGCTGCTATTAACCCAACAGCAAATCCAAGTCTGGATATAACAGTGTCCTGTCTGAAGGGAATCAAATCAAGTGACACTGGCTGCATGGTGCCTTTCTGTGGAGGGAAGGCATGAAGAATGGCTGTCTTCATAGACCTGTTTCTCTATGGAATATTTGTAACCTTTTGATGTCAAAGAATGAAAGGTTTGGGGTTTTGTTATTATTATTTAGATTTATTCCTTTTTGTGTGTGTGTGTTTTACCTGTGTGCATGTATGTCTGTGCACCGTGTGTGTGTGTGTGTGTGTGTGTGTGTGTGTGTGTGTGTCTGCAGAAAAGTTAGTTCCCTTGAAACAGGAGTTATAAAAGGTTGTGAGCTGCCATGTGAGTGGTGGGAACTGAACCTGGGTCCTCTAGGAAGAGCAGCCAGTGCTCTTAACCACTAAGCCATTTCTCAGCCTCTATTTCTATTTAAGGGAATTGTTTGGTAATCGGGCTTGACATAAAGTGTCTTTTCTAGCTGAGCCATCTTCTTGACTCTGTGTTTGAGACAGGGTTTCATGTAATCCAGGCTGTCCTCTCACTATGTAGCTCAGGCTGTCCTCAAACTTCTACTCCTCTAGCTTTTACATCAAAAGTGTTAGGACTACAGGCCAGAGCCTGCAAGTCCACTGTTGTTTGGTATTGGTTTGGTTTCAGGTTTCAGTCTAGGTAAACAGACTAAATGCTTTGTTACATCTGTTTCCTAAGGCCTAAGGCAGTGCTCACTCACTGGGAAGTGTAGGTGTTTGTGGTGTGAATTCCCAAAGGTTTTGAAACTCACTTGGATTTTACAATTGAATTTCACAGTTTCCCTTTTAATTACTAAACACAAGGAAAACCAAACCTCCTTAAGAGGTTTGCTGGGTGGAGATTCCAACTTCTAATCAGCTAGTAGCAGTTTGCCTCTGAGTTCCAGCTGTGAAGGGGAGATTTGAGTAGCAAGGTGTTAAGGCTGCAGCAGAACCAGAGAAGACTTCTGGGAACTTGGAGTCACAGGCAGGCAGTCTGGCTTGGATAGAAAGTTCTCTGTCCCATCTGGTGAGTCGCTCACTTCCACTGAGACCCTTCTTCTCTCTTTCCCCCAAATGAGGCCCTTGGTAGTGCCACCTAGAATCCTGCTCCACTGAGGTTGGAGGGTCAGGTTACTTCTTGAGCTCAGGAGTTCTAAGCTAGACTGAGCAATATAGCTGGGCTGGAAGGGGTGCTGGAGGATCTCAGCACTGTCTACAGCCAATCTCTGGTAGCCAAGTGTGTATTCACTTGATATGCTATGATCTTGATTCAGACTCTTAGGTGAATGGAATATTTCCCTGGTTTGGGGACAATCTTGTTATGTATCCCAGGCTAACCTGAATCTCACAATGGTTGATTTCCTGCACTGTGTATCACATGAATGCCTGGAGCCTGTGAAGCCTAGAAGAGTCCTAGAATCGGAGCTGTAAGCCATCATGTGGCTGCTGAGAATTCAACCCAAGTTCTCAAAGCAGCCAATTCACTTAGGCACTGACCTATCCCTCCACTTCCCGAACCCCTGTTTTTGAGGTCTCACTATGTTACCCTGGCCTGGCCTTGAATTCAAAGATATCAGCCTGCCTCTGCCTTCCAAGCACTGCTGTGGTTAAAAACATTTACAAACATGCTCAGCCTTGCCTAATCATTTTAATTTCTGCTTTTCGCTTATTTTACATTATTATTATTATTATTATTATTATTATTATTATTATTATTATTTTGTTGAGAACACAGTCTCTACATAGTCCTGGTTGTCCTAGAACTCATTAGGGAGACCAGGCTGGCCTCCATGAGATCATCATGTTTTTGCCTCCGGAGTGCTGGGGTTAAAGACACAAAACCCCCACACCTGGATATTTACATTAATTTAAAGCAAGACTTTAGTGGCACAGGCCTGTAAACTTGCAAAACCGAGCCAGGAAAAAATATGGGTTAGAGGCCAGCACAAAGTAAATAGGGAGACTCTCATGTTAGAAAAAAAAATAGTAGAGGTATGTTGTGAAATGCTGCCCTGGTGCCCACGAGCCATTAACCTCTTTATCATATCAGCTGTGGTTACTTGATCATGTCTGTTGACCTTCCATTCAGGGAGGGACACTAGCCCCTCACCTGTGGTGCACCCATGCCAGCTGTATGCATTTCTGCCCTAACTGTTCCTGCTATCAGGGGCTGAGTATGTTGGAGCAGATGGTTCACTGAAGGAAGGGTTCCATCTTTGCAGCTATGGGGATGTCATGTTGGGGTGGGACTGTGTTGTCACTATTTGGGGGTCACTTAGGCTTCTGTATATAACCTCACCCAGGATCCTGTATAGAAATCTGATAAGTTCATTGGCTGGCCAAGTTGAACTTCAGTGGGAAGCTCCCATGTCACCATTGGTGGTTTACCTGGGGTGACAACTTATTAGTTCACATCTACCCAGGGATTGTTCATAGAGTTGGGTTGACACAGTAGGCAACTGCTCCATCACTGAGTCACATTCCCAGCCTAACTTGCTTATTTATATCATAATGTTCATGCACTGCTCAGAGATGCCAGAATAGAGCCCTGCATCCATTGGAACTGGGGTTACAAATGACTGGGCGATCTATGTAAGTGTTGGGCATCAATCCCAGGTCCTCTGCAGCAGGAAGCAAGCTTCATCCTAGTCTTAGGACTAGAGTCACTGAGTTGGGCAGCATTTGGTTCATGTTTGGTAGATTCCTGGGGATAAGATAGCATTACCTTAGTATACTTATTTTCAAGAGAGAAACACTAGAAAGGAAGGGGGTAATGACTTTGCAAGTTTGTAGAAGGAGGCTGTTTAGGGTTGGGGAGCTACAGCTATAGAGTTCAAAGTTCAATGAGGACAGAAACCCAGTCATTGAGAGACTTCTAACATGGAATTTTGAACTTTGTTTTCTGAGTTGGTGGGGCTGGGGGTGGGGGTTTCACTCTTGAGCCCCACATGGGAATCACTATGGAGTCTGGGCTAGTCTCAAATTCAGGGACATCCTCCTGCCTCGGCCTCATGAACTAGTATTACATGTAAGCAGCAGCAGTGAAAATGTACACTTTTCATTAAAAAGTACAGAAAACTTCCAGATGTGATATTACACACCTTTTATCACAGTCCTTGGGTGACAGAGGCAGGAGGATCTCTGAGTCTGAAGCCCGCCTGGTCTACTAAAGAATTCCAGGCCAGGGCTAGATTAAGAGAGACTCTGTCTAAAAAAAAAAAAAAAAAAAAAATAATAAAATTTACAAAAACCCAAGGCAAACAATTTTTTTAAAGATTTATTTATTTTATATATGTGAGTATACGGTTGCTGTCTTCAGACATACCAGAAGAGGGAATGAAATCCCATTACAGATGGTTGTGAGCCACCATGTGGTTGCTGGGAATTGAACTCAGGACCTCTGGAAGAGCAGTCAGTGCTCTTACTCCTGAGCCATCTCCATCCCGAGGCAAACATTTTTATTTTTAAAGTCCTCTCATTTTGGAGTTGAGAATGCAGTACTATACAAGTTATATGATCCTAAATTCTAAGCTACATATTTTACTGAATTAGATTATATTATTATTATTATTATTATTATTATTATTATTATTATTATTGAGATGGGTCTCTCTCTGTTGAGTTCAAGGTCAGCCTGGACTACAAAGAGAAACCCTGTGTGTGGGGGGGTGGGGGGTGAGAATGGGGGCTTTCTGTCTGGAGACCAAGCATGTTGGTCCATATCTTTAATCTTAGCACTGGGGAGGCAAGCGGATCTCTGAGTTCAAGTCTAGCCTGGTCTATCTACATCTTCACAGTGATTTTCCATTCTGACTACATAGTAATAAGACTTAGCCTAGAACTGGAGAGATGGCTCAGTGGTTAAGAGCACTGACTACTCTTCCAGAAGTTCTGAGTTCAATTTCCCAGCAACCACATGGTGGCTCACAACCATCTGTAATGGGATCTGATGCCTTCTGCTGATGTGTCTGAAGACAGCTACAGTGTATTCACATAATAAATAAATAAATAAACAAATAAATAAATAAATCTTAAAAAAGACTCAGCCTGATAAGCTGATGTGTCTGAAGACAGCTACAGTGTATTCACATAATAAATAAATAAATAAATAAATCTTTAAAAAGACTCAGCCTGATAAGTAAGTATACACATACATATAAACATACATAAGGCTGGGATATATATATATCAATATCTATATATCTATATATCTATCTATCTATCTATCTATATATATATATCAGATTTCCTGGACCTGGAGTTACAGGCAGTTGTGAATTGACAGGCAAAAGCTGAGAATCAAATCCAGGTACTCTATAAGAGCAACAAGTGCTCTTAATTGCTGAGCCATTGTCCTAGCTCTAGACCTCCTGTCTTTCAAGTGTTGGGAACACAAGCCTGTGCACTCTCAGCCATGCAGGGTCTTGAGTGGAGGTTAAGAGAGTTTAAGTGAGCTTCCAGGATCCTCAGGACTCCCTTTGAACTGACAAGGATGAGGATAAAGTGGCTTCGGCCAATGATGCTTGAGAGAAGATAGCTACTGCAGCCAGCAGTGTGTGCTTTGGGTTTAAGCTCAATGGAACCCAGAGTGGACTGAGCAGTGACTGTGGCCCTGTGATGGGTGAGAAGGGTTCTCTAAGTCCTAACATAAAAATAGATGTTCTTTTTTAGATTCTTCTCCAGGACTTTTACCCCTGAAGAAACACCAAGATGAGCAGCAAGCCCCTACTCACTCTCCAGGAGCTGGCAGGACAGAACCTTCTGAGGAATGAGGCCTTGGCCATCATTGCTTTGGAGGACTTACCCATACTATTCTTACCACAACTGTTGAAACAAGCCTATGATGGTAATCATTGTAAGGTCCTGAGGTCAATAGTGTCTTCCTGGCCTTTCCCCCGCCTTCCGCTTGGAGTTCTGAGGAAGAGGACACCCTACTTGGAGACTCAATTACAAGTTGTCTTAGAGGAGATTGATAAGCTGCTTATCCAGAAGGTTCGCCCCAGGTGAGGAAGACTTAGATACACTCACAGGGTAGCCCAGAAAATCTAGAGCAGAGATGAAGGGAGTCAGGTGTGGAAGGGTGCAAGGATGGGGTGGAGGATTCTGATGCCATCAACTTGGAGAACCACGGACGATTTGGCCATTGCTGTGCCATCTTGGAAAGGGCTGTGGAGTGTTCGGGACACATGCTGGATACAGCAGTGGCTGAAGGCCTACCCCTGCTTTCCACAGGTACTAGAAATGGAACAGGGACATGCCAAAGTCCATGGAAAAAAGTGAGACACAGAATGGAAGGCCAACTTCAGGGATAGAATAAAGACACACTTCAGGGAGCTGGAGAGATAGTTTAGAGGTTGAGAGCACTGGCTGCTTTTCTGAGGGTCCTGAGTTCAATTCCCAACAACCACAAGGTGGCTCACAACCATCTGTAGTGGGATCTACTGCCCTCTTCTGGCTTTCAGGCATATGTGCAGGCAAAACACTACATTATAAATAAATAAATAAATCTTACACACACACACACACACACACACACACACACACACACTCTTTAGATATTTAGATATTGCCCCCTTGCCTACCTGCTTTAACTTGTTTTTCTGTTTTACCCACAGGAAGTACAAACTAAGAGTGCTGGATTTACGGTCTGTGGGACAACACTATTTGGATGTGTGGCCTGGGTCCATGGATGACTGGTTACCCAAGACCACTCAAGCAGATCCTTGCTGTTCTAAGACAGTAGTAACACATCCCTTGAAAGTAGCAGTGGACTTGTATCTCAAAGATAGAGGCCAGAGTAGGCTGTTCTCCTACCTTGTTCAGTGGAGTGATAGGAGGAAAGGGTTGTTACAGCTGTACTGTAATGAGCTTCAGATTTGGTCACCATCCCATCAAAACTACAGGAGGCTCTCACAAAAGGTGAGCCTGGAGCATGTAGAAACACTGGGCCTGCATTCTTCCTGCAGTCCATCCTTTTTGCTTAACTTGGCTCCTTACCTGCGCCAAATGAGGAACCTGCGTAAACTTGCTCTCTCCAACATCCGTGAAGAGAACTTTGTCTCCCCAGAGAAGAGGAGGCGTATCATCACCAGGTTTACCTTGCAGCTCCTTAAGCTGGAGAGACTGCAGAAGCTGCATCTCGATGCTGTCTGCTTCCTTGAGGGACACCTGGACCAGCTGCTTGGGTAAAGACATGCTCTGCAGAGCAAAGCCAAGCCTATTCCTTTACATTAGTGGGTACTTGAGTCCCTGCAGCCACTGTAGGTTGACACTACCGAGGCATTAGCATATCAGGGTGTCATTTTCATGTCTGCTCTGGCCTGGAGAGAAGTCTCACATAATCACTAATGGAAAGATGCAGGTCTAACCTGGGCTTGGTGATCTTCAAAGGGATGCATGCTGAGAAGCCCATTAGAAGTCAATGAGATCTAGTGAGTGGCTTCTGTTTTTTCCTTAGCTAGTGTGTTTCAACTAAGAGGGAAAGAGACAAGTGAAAGGGCATTGTTACAACTAACTGTATTAGGTTTCCATCTGTCCTCTATTCAGCAGGCATGTGAATAGTCACATCAGTTTGCCTACAATTTCTCATATAGGAAATACTGAAATTTTTCTTTAAATGTAATGGTGCTATTTTTTAAAAATATAATTATTTAAAAAAATATCCTGTAGAAATGGAGAAACACTTCTAAGAGTTCTTAACAGGCATTTTCCTTGGCACCAAGCTGAAGTGTGAATCATTTTGCCTCTCTTGATTCTGACTGGCCTATATGTTTTCATTTTCCTCATGACTAGATTTAGTGGAGGCTTATTCATGATGGTAATATCTGAAGTTTCTGAGCATAAATTAAAGTTTGCCCTTTTTGAAGAAATAGGGAAAATTTGCTTTACAGATGTTTTGATATTTTGTGTGTATATGTGTGAGTCTGAGTGTAGGTTTGCATATTATTTGCCAGTAGAGATCAGAAGTCATTATGGATTTGATCCCCAGGTACTGTTTCAGGTGAGCTACCATGTTGGTACTGGGAACTGAACCCACATCCTTTCCAAGAACAGCAAATGCTCTTAACTACTCCAGTCAGGCTCTAGCACCTAACTTTGTTTTATAATATTTTGTTTGTTTGTTTTTTGAAATAGGGTTTCTCTATGTAACCCAAGTTGTCCTATAGACCAGGCTGGTGTCAGTTTCACAGAGATCCACTGAACTTTGCCCCCTACCTTCCTCAGATCACAGTGACAGAGGTCTATTTATCTTTGTCTCCATTTCCAGTGCTGGGATTAGAAGCAGCTGCAACCTTCATCACTATATTCTAAGCAATTTATTTTGTGTGTTTCAGGAAAATGGGGATGGAGAGCTTCAGCTCTTGTGGAAGTCAAAGGACAATTTGCAGGAGTCAGTTCTCTTCCTTCTATCATATAGACCCCAGTGATAAAATATAGACTGTCAGCCCCTTTGGGGACAGGCTCTTTTATCTGCTAAGGAGTCTTACCCTGAATAGGTTGGGTTTGTTGTTGTTTGTTTGATTTTCTCTTTGTTTTTGTTTTGTTTTTTGTTTGTGTTTATGTTTCTCTATCTGTGTGTTTTCAACAAGGTTTCTTTTTTTTTTTCAAAAAATTATTTATTTATTTATTTTATATGAGGATACTGTAGCTAGCTGTCTTCAGACACACCAAAAGATGGTATTGGATCCCATTACAGATGGTTGTGAGCTAACATGTGGTTGCTGGGAATTGAACTCAAGACCTCTGGAAGAACAGCCAGTGCTCTTGATAGATGAGCCATCTCTCCAGCCCCAACAAGGTTTCTTTGTGTAGCCCTGGATGTCCTGGAAATACTTCTGTAAACCTCTGTATATATTATGGCCTCTAACTAGGAACTCTGCTTGCCTCTGCCTCCTGAATGTTGTGATCAAAGGCATGCATTACCACCACTGAGCAGGAATGGGCTCTTTTAAAAATGACTTCTTACTATGTGGCCCAGAATGACCTTGAACACCTTGTTTCTTTTGTCTCAGCTTCCTGGTGTCAATATTACAGTTGTGTGCTGGAATACTCAGCTTTTTTTTTCAAGATAGGTTCTCACTTTGTTGCTCTGGCTGTCTTGGAACTTACTGTGTAGACTAGGCTGGCCTCAAATTCACAGATATCTACTTGCCTCTTCCTAGTGCTGGGATTAAAGATGTGCACTAATCTGACTAGTTCCCACACCCAGCTTTGATGTCTTTTAGTCTGGATAGGTGATGGGTAGTTGGGAATGTGTAGTAGTGAGGTTGGGGAGGTACAAAGGCATGAAACACTGGACAAATACAGGATTGCTGAGGGTGTGGTTGGTCAATGCGTGCTGCACGGCTTTTGACAGTCCTTTCTGTGTGCTCCTTGCTTCTTTAGGCATGACTTGGGTCTTGCTTGACAATGAGTGAAGTATGTGCAGTTGAGGATGGCGGCAGACCTTAGTACAGATTTTATTATGTAGACTCTTGTGTAGCATCATGGGTACTGATCTGTCAGAGTTACAAAGATTTTGGCCCACATGGTCCTCCTATATTATTCTTGGCCATCCTCCTATACTAGCCATCAATTCCAAGAACTGTTTGCTTTTTTTCTCATTAGGTCTGTGAAGACCTCCTTGGATGACTTGGCAGTGACTCACTGTACTCTCTCAGTATCAGAATGGAACCATCTTTCTGAGTTCCCATGTGTCAGTCAATTGCAACACCTGAATTTGGAAAATGTCAGATTGACTGGTTTAAGTCCTGAACCCCTCCGAGTTCTGTTAGTAAAAGCTGGACCCACCCTGGTGGCCTTGGACTTGGAGGACTGTCACCTTGAGGAAAGCCAGCTCTATGCCATCCTACCTGCCCTGAGCAGGTGCTCCCGGCTCACCAAGTTCAGTTTCTATGGGAACCAAATCTCTATGCCTGCCATGAAGGATCTACTACACCACACTGCCAGATTGATACACCTTAGGCTGGAGCTGTACCCTGTCCCTCAGGACAGCTATGACTACAGCGGTACTCCCCACATGCAAAGGATGCAACAATGCTGTGATGATCTTATGAATCTACTGAAAACCATTAGGGAGCCAGGCAGGGTCTTCTTTGGTACTGACCGCTGTGATCAGTGCTGCAATCGATATATCTATAAGAAAACCATTATGTGTAACTGTCAGAGATCTTACTAGCTGTATGCAAATATCAAAAACCTTGGTGGACAGTGGGAGATGAAAGGCAAGGCACAGGTATCTTGTAAGGATATACACAACATATGGTTTTAGGTTGCTTGTTGACTTGTTGACAGTCATGAGAGTGGGTTTAGGCAAGATGGATATATAAGGGAAATACTCCAGTATAGTGATTATAAAGTCATATTTGGAACTGGGAAATGTGTATCTTTCCTATCGGTATAATTAGCATGGTTTATATTTGTAAAGCTAAAAAAGTTGTGTGGATAGCCACTTGAAATAAAATATACTGAAGTTGCTTTCACATTGTCTCCCTCATTTTGGGAAGACTCTGCTACATCTCAATTGTGTGGCTGGTTGTGGCACATACATGAACCCAAGGCTGTCATCTAATGATTGCAGTAAACTCTGATGAGAGTGTATTGAAGATGCAACCCAAGATACTTGTTGAGCCATGTAGAACATATCAAACAAATTATTTTTTTATTGGTTTGTTTGTTTTTAAAGAAAGGATGTGGTTAAGTACACCAATGATGACTTTTTGTTGTCCTTCCTTCCTTCCTTCCTTCCTTCCTTCCTTCCTTCCTCTTTCTCCATTTTCTAAGAGACAAGGTTACTTTGTATCACCCCAGCTATCAGGAAACTATCTCTGTAGAGCAGGCTGGCCTCAAATACAGAGATCTACCTGCTTCTGCCTCTCTCTCTCCCTCAGTACTGGTATTAAAGGCAAGTACAACCATTGCCCACCAAGGGATTTGTTGTTGTTGTTGTTAATTAAATCATTTGAAATGGGAAGACACCTGTTGGGCCTTGGAGAAGGTAACTCTATTTAACCTGCAACCTTCAGGTAGCACAGGTAGAGGTCTCCACCTCCAGAGGTTTAAATATTAATGAGTTATCTAAAGGCCAGGGGCGTTGCTAATTAAGTTATTCCCGCCCCTTTCCCCCTCCCTATAAAATTAGGCTCCCTGGCCTTTGGCGGGGGAAGTGCATACCACCTACATCCATTACCATGCCATGAACAATAAAAGCTTTGGAAAACCGGACTCCACATGTCACCTGATCTGCCACAGCCAGGTTCCCAGCCTTTGGAAACTTGAGCCGCCCACCTCCAGCCCGTGGAGGCTGTACCAATGTGGGACCCTCTGCTGGCGGCATGGGAAGCCACCCGGGACCCTAATGCCAGACCTACGTGGGACTCGGCTGCTGGACTCCCTCTTCCCCCCACCAGCGAGATTTCCTCCCCACAGTCACCCTCCTTTTTTCCCTTTTTATTTATTTTCTCTTTACTTATTTAACACATCCTGATCACAGCCTCCCCTCTCCCCACTCCTCCCAATGCACCCCACTTCTCCTCTCTCCCAGATCCACTGCTCCTCCATTTCCTTTCAGAAAGGAGGCATCCAAGTGATATCTCTGAACATACATAGCAAGATGCAATAAGACCAGGAACAAACCCTCGAGGCTGGACAAGGCAACTCAGTAGGAGGAAATGGGTTCTAAAAGTAGACAGAAGAGTCAGAGACACCCACTCTCAGTATTAGGAGGCCCACAAAAATCACAGGCTAAATAACCACACTATGTTTGCAGAGGGCACAGCTCAGACCCATGCAGGTTTCCTGGCTGCCAGAACAGTCTCTGTGAGGCCTTATGTGCTCTTTATAGCTGATTCTGTGGGCTATGTTCTCCTGGTGTCCACAACCTTTCTGGCTCCTACAGTCCGTCCTACCCATCTTCCATGGGGTACCTCCTGTCTAATGTTTGAATGTGTCTCTATATCTGCTCCCATCAGCTGCTGGAGGAAATGTCTGTGATGATGATTGGTCTAGGCACAAATCCTAGTCTCTGAGCCATCCAGCTTCTGGTTCTTGGTCATTCAGTTAGTGTTGGTCATGGGCTTCCTCTCATGGCTCCATGTTACACCAGTCATTGGTTGGCCACTTCCACATGCTCTGTACCACCATTGCCCCTGCATATCCTGCAGGTACTAAAGGTATGAGTCAACAGGTTTTGTGGATGTTTCGATGTCCCAGCCACAGCACTGGAAACCTTTCCAGATTATTGAAGATTGTTTATTTAGGATCCATATCATCCATTACTAGAAGTCCTGCTAGGTCACCAGCAGGTTCCAGGAAGTCTCCACTGCTCTAGGTTTCCACATTGCTTACTAAATGCCTCCTTATTCTAGTTGACTCCTGCCACTGCTCTCTCCCTCCCCACCTGATCCCCCATGTTCCCATGTCCACCTGCAGCCAACCCAGCCAAAAGTCTATTCTATTTTCCCTTTCCAGGGAGATCATGCCCCTTGGCAGAGCCCTCCTTATCAGACCCTGTGGAAATGTGTGTTGTAGTGTGATTATACTTAACAGCTAATATACACTTATAAGTGAGTACATATTATTTTTGTCTTTCTGGCTCTGGGTTGCCTCATTTAGGATGACTGTTCTATCCATTTGTCTGCAAATTTCATGATGTCATATTTTTTTTCTTTCTTTCTTACTTTCATTCATTCTTTTTACTTTTTCTTTTTCACTCATTCATTTATTTTAGACAGAGTTTTTTTTCGTTTGTATGTAGCATTGGCTGCTCTGGAACTCATTGTGTAGACCAGGCAGGACTAGAAATTGCTTCCCAAGTGCTGGGATTAGAGTTAAGAACCACCACCACACAACTGATACTTATTTTTTAAAAAGCTTAGTAATACATCCTTGTGTAAATAAACCACATTTTCTTTTTTTATTGGATATTTTATTTACATTTCAGATGTAATCCCCCTTTCCCCCCCACCCAGGAACCCTTATCCCATCCCCCCTCCTCCTGCTTTTATAAAGATATGCTCCCACCCACCTCCCCCACTCCCACATCACCACCCTTGAATTCCCCCATACTTGGCATCCAGCCTTCATGGGACCAAAGATCTCCTCTCCCACCTATGCCCAACAAGGCCATCCTCCCTTACATATACAGTTGGAGCCATGGGTCCCTCTCTAAGCTCCCAGGCTGGTGGTTTAGACCCTGGGAGCTCTGGTTGGTTGGTATTATTTCTCTCCTCCTGGGGCTGCAAACCCTTTCAGCTCCCTCAGTCTCCTCTCTCACTCCTCCATTGGGAACCCCATATTTTCTTCATTTATTTGTGGAGGGACATTTATATTATTTTCAGTTTCTAACTATTATAAAAAAAAAAGCTGCTGTGAACACAGTTGAACAACTATCCTTGTGGTAGAATGGAGTGTCTTTTGGGTATGTGCCCAAGAGTGGTATAGCTGGGTCTTGTGGTAGATTGAGTCCCAATTTTCTGAGAAAATTCCGTATTGATTTCCATCATAGCTGTGCAACTTTACACTCTCACCAGCAATGAAGGAGTGTTTCCTCTGCTCTACATATTCTCCAGCTTGGATTGTCACCTGTATTATTGATCTTAACCATGCTGACAGGTGAAAGATGGTATCTCAGAATTGTTTTGATTTGTATTTCCCTTATGTCTAAGGACATTGAACATTTCTTTATGTTTCTTAACCATTAGTGATTGATCTATTGAGAATCCTTGTTTAGCTCTTTGCCCATTTTTAATTGGCTTGTTTGGTTGTTAATGTCTAGTTTTTTTGTGTTCCTCATATATTTCAGATACTATCCCTCTATGGATATGGGGTTGGTAAAAAAATCTTTTTCCATTCTGTAGGCTGCTATTTTGTACTATTGATGGTGTCCTTTGTCTTACAGTCATAAGGTCCCACTTTTTAATTGGCAATCTTGTGCCTGCATGATTGGTGTTCTCTTTAGGACATTGTCTTCTGGTACGATGTGTTTTCTCTCCTATCAGGTATAGTGAGTCTGGTGTAATGGGATCTTTAATCCACTTGGATCTGAGTTCTGTGCAGGATGATAAATATGCAACTATTTTTAGACTTCTACATGCTATGTGTAGTTAGAATAGTCCTATTTTTGAAGATGCTTTCTTTTTTCCATTGTGTATTTCTGGATTCTTTATCAAAAATTAAATGTTCATAGATGAAGTGGAAAACTTCTAGTTTCTTTGGAAAATTAGTTATGTAAATGATGTTTTGCTGGGGCACACAGATGAAAGGATACCTTGCTAAAGCTGACATGTGAAAGAATGCTTTACTGAAGCAGACACAGGTGAGAGGATGCTTTTCATATAGCAAACATGTGAAAATACCTGTCATGAGGGAGTATATGAGACAGTAGGGAGACCAGCACTGAGCATTGGTTTCGTTTGCTCCATCTTGGTATGGTCTTCTTCCCTAACCACATATCTTTATTGTTTTGACTTATATAGCATTGTTGTGCTCAACTTGTGATAATATCACCATTGAAAGACACTCACCCAAGAACTGCTCATGAGGCTCCTATGGCAGCTTGCTGTTTTATTTTTTTTATTATTTTTGTTTTTTTTATTTTTTATTGGATATTTTATTTACATTTCAGATGCCATCCTTTTTCCCATTCTCCCCCACTAGAAAACCCCTATCTCATGCCCCCTTTTCCTTTTGCTTTTATACACTTTTAAAAAATATTAAGCAAAGGCTTTATAAGTTTGGTAATGCTCAATCAGAAGTGTAACCCAATACCCAACCTAGATATATCAACTATCTTTGACTGGTGGAGACACGTGAACATCTGCCTTGATATTCCCCCTCTTTCTCTCTCTCTCATCACCTATCTTCTCTCCTCCTTCTCCTCCTCTCCTTCCTCTTTCTTTCCCTCTCAGTACTCCTCCCACCTTAGCCTCCTCCTACATATCACCCTTCCTGTTAAAATAAAACTTTTCTCTCAAAATACAATAGAGCATAATTATGCCAATCTGTGCCAGTGAGGTACAAGATAGTCCTAATACCCAGTCCATCATTTTGTTGACTAACCAGAACCTCTGTCATCTCTCCTAACTAAAACACTTAGTTCTGAACCTGGCTTTATCCCTGGCTTTAGAATGAATGTCAGCTGAAAACCATCCACTCAAATGTTTTCTCTCAAGGGAAATAGCCAGGAATTTGCTATGAGACTATAAGTTTTCAACCTGTCGGACATCCAGAATTGGCTGAGTTAACTAAAATTATGGGAAGCACAAAGCATAGCTTCTAAAACTTAGCCAATTTATAGAGATGGCTGAACACTTGGAAACTCCGTATACTACAAAACTTTGGAGCATCTGATCTTCAGCCTTCTGGCCCAGGACCATCTGACAGACCTTAGTGCTGCAGAATTATTAAGGGCTGATTACTCTGTCTAGGCAGATATAATCAGTCGACTATTCTATAAGTGTGTCCTTTTCTGGACAGTAATTGGTCTGTAGATGGAAAGAGGCAATTCTTGCCTAGTGACTGTCTCACCACAACTGGAACTTCAAATCTCTGAAGAAAGAAATAGAAGATCTCAGAATATGAAAAGATCTTCCATGCTCCTTGATCGGCAGGATTAATTTAGTAAAAATGGCCATCTTGCCAAAAGCAATCTATAGATGCAATGCAATCCCCATTAAAATTCCAAATTAATTCTTCATAGAGATAGAAAGAGCAATTTACAAATTCATTTGGAATAACAAAAACCTAGGATAGTGAGAACTATTCTCAACAGTAAAAGAACTTCTGGGGGAATCACCATCCTAAACTCAAACTGTACTACAGAGCAGTAGTGATAAAAACTGCATGTATTGGCACAGAGACAGACAGGAAGATCAGTGGAATAGAACTGAAGACCCAGAATGAACCTGCACACCTATGGTCACTTGATCTTTGACAAAGGTGCTAAAACCATCCAGTGGAAAAAGGACAGCATTTTCAACAATGGTGCTGCTCAACTGGATGTCAGCATGTAGAAGAATGCAAATTAATCCATTCTTATCCCCTTGTACAAAGCTCAACTCCAAGTGGATAAAGGACCTTCACATAAAACCAGATACACTGAAACTAATAGAAGAGAAGTTGGGGGAAGACACTCGAATACCTAGGCACAGGGGAAAAGTTCCTGAACCGAACACCAATGGCTTATGCTCTAAGATCAAGAATCAACAAATGGGACCTCATCAAATTGCAAGCTTTTTTTAAGGCAAGGAAACTGTCAATAAGACAAATGATAACCAATCAATTGGGAAAAGATCATTACCAATCCTAGATCTGATAGAGGGCTAATATAGAATATATACAAAGAACTCAAGAAATTAGACACCAGACAACAAAATAACCTCATTAAAAATGGGGTACAGAGCTAAACAGAATTCTCAACTGAGGAAACACGAATAGTCGAGAAGCACCTTAAGAAATGCTCAACATCCTTAGTCATCAGGGAAATGCACATCAAAACAACCCTGAAATACCACCTCACACCAGTCAGAATGGCTAAGATCAAAAATTCAGCTGATAGTAGATGCTGGTGAGGATGTGGAGAAAGAGGAACACTCCTCCATTGTTGGTGGGGTTGCAAGCTGGTACAACCACTCTGAAGTCAGTTGGTGTTCCTCAGAAAATTGGACATAGCACTACCTGAGGTCCCAAGCATACCACTCCTGGGCATATACCCAGAAAATGCTCCAACATATAACAAAGACATATGCTCCCCTATGTTCATAGCAGCCTTATTTATAATAGCCAGAAGCCGGGAAGAACTCAGATGCCCTTCAACAGAGGAATGGATACAAAAAAATGTGGAACATTTACACAGTGGAATATTACTCAGCTATTAAAAATAATGAATTCGAGAAATTCTTAGGTAAATGGATGGAACTAGAAAATATCATCCTGAGTGAGGTAACCCAATCACAAAAGAAAACACACATGGTATTTACTCACTGATAAGCGAATATTAGCCAAAGTTTGAAACAACAAAGATTCAATTGACAGACCACATGAAGCTCATGAAGAAGGAAGAACAAGTGTGGATGCCTAGGTCTTACTTAGAAGGAGCATCAAAATACCCAAAAGAGCAAATACGGAGACAAAGTGTGGGACAGAAACTAAAGGAGAGGTTCTATGCAGACCATTCCACCTGCGTATTCATCCCATGTGCAGTTACCAAAAATAGATGCTGTTATGGATGCAAGAAGCTGAATGTTGACAACAGCCTGATAAGGCTGTCTCCTTAGAGGTCCCCCAGAGTCCTGACATACCCAGAGGCAGATACTCACAGCTAACCATTGATCTGATCAAGGGTTCCCAAAGGAGAAGTTAGAGAGAAGACTGAAGGAGCCAAAAGGGTTGGTGGCCCCATGAGGAGAGCAACAATACCAACCAGCCAGAGCTCCCCAGGGTCTAAACCACCAGCCTAGGAGCACATAGCGAGGGACACATGACCCCAGCTGTATATGTAGGGGAGGATGGCCTTGTTGGGCATAGGTGGGAGAGATTTTGGTCCCACGAAGGCAGCTTGCTGTTTTAGTAGCCTCACCTCAGGCAGGTCTTAGAGCCTGGTGGCTTCTTCAGGATTGAATTACTGCCAGTTCATGCCTGGTCTTTGCCTGCTAAAAAGACTGGACTTTAGCTGCTGGTTCATGCCTGCTGTCTGCCTGCCTAGAGGACTGGTCTGCAGCTGCTGAGTCATAGTTTGCTATGGAACTGAACTGCTGCCAAAGAATTATTGCTGAATAGTTCTACTTCCCCCACACCCTAACAACTTTTCTCTTCCACTACTTCTGGGTGGTGTGTTAGAGGAGAAGGTAGAAGCCTTGTTAAAAGGAGTTTGCAAATATTTATGCCTAAGCATAAGTACAAAGATCCATCTTTAATCTGGGGAACACCTTCTTCAAGCAGTCTAAATAAAGAGTATAGAAAAGGGAGGCTTCCTCTTTGCCTGCTTGTTCTTGCTAGCAAGTCCTTACCTTCACTGGCATTAGAAGCACTTCTTTGGGATTCCAGCATGTACTGAACACCTGAGACATCTATCCTCATGGACTGAATGACAACTGACTCTTGGAATTTCAGTTGGTAGAAATCCATAGTTGAATTAGCTGAACCAAAGCCTGTAAACCATTCTAAGAAATCTATTCATTTTCTTGCCACATGGTAGTGATCATCCTAAAATTCCCCACATAGACGAGGCTGTCATCCAACTCACAGATCCATGTGCCTCTGCCTCCCCAGTTATGGATTAAAGGGATGCATCATTATGCCTACATAAACTCCTGTTTAAAAAAATTCTATTAAGTTATCCTTTGTGCTAGTGAGTTTCTAAAAGAATTTTTCATATGTTTCTGTGATTCTGCTGCCACAGCCTCCAGGGTAGCTGGAGGATTACTGAGTAGCTCAGATTACAGGCTTTTGCCAACAGGCCTTGTTCTTCATAGGTCTAGTGTTGGTTTCATGTCCTTGACTCAAGTCATTATTTTGGTCTTATTTTTTTTTTTGAGACATGGTCTCAATCTGTAGTCCAGGCTGGTCTTGAACTCCTGATTCTCCTGCCTCTACCTCCTATGTACTTGGATTGTGGGCATGTGTCACTATGCTTGACTTGCTATAGCTTAACTTGAATGTTTTTGAGGTCAATCTATGCCCTTTTCTGTTTAGTAGTTTCAAAGAATATGTATCTTTCAGCCTTGGAGTGACTCCATTTTATAACATCAGGTTATTCCACTTGTGTTCAAATGTTGGGGCTGAATAATCAGTCTTATATGTTGTTGGTAACCTTTACTCTGTGTCAATGCTTTGGGGCTAAGTGCTCTGGTCAAGAGAGAGAGTGGGGCTGCAGGGGCAGGAGACGCAAAGAATGGAGACAAGACAGGGTGTGATCAAGTCTCTTCTTTGAAGAGAATTCTGAGGTATTTATATACACACGCAGGAGAACACAGGTGAAAACACTTTACCATGTGCACCATACAGCTGAGGTCACTAAACAGCAAAACAAGCTATGTGGGATAAACAATATATTTATCAGAGTGTGCTTCAGCTGTTATAGGCTTTTGACAACCAAATCTTTCATCGGGGTATATAGTTCCAGATAGCTGCAAAGTTGATCTAGCTGCTTTTTACTAAAGTCGGCTCCCAACAATATGTGAGTAAACTTATCTTCATGAAACACTGCCACCCATGAGCTGAGCAAATTGAATCAGGAATTTATGCATTGTTGGTCATTCTATAGAGATGATTTTAAAGTTTCATGTGCAGATTTTGCTAGTTTGAGAAGAGGTTCAGTCTGTGGCACTGGAATTCACTATGTAGACACAGCTGGCCTCACATCAAAGATTATCTTGCTTCTACCTTCAAGTTCAGAAATGAAAGACATGTCCACCATATTGTTCTCATGTATAGGTTTGTCATGAATTTAAAGGCTCACAACTTTAAGTATTAGAGTACTAAAATCTTTTTTATTTTGTTAAGTCAGAGTCTTATGTATCCATGGCTGGCCTCAAACTGACTAGGTAGTCAATAATTGTAATGGCCTGCTCTGTTCCAAAGGTCTGGGTCTAGCAAGAGAGAATGTGTTGCAAACGACAAGAAGAATGGAGACAAGACAGGAGGCTTCTGATCAAGTCTCAAGTCTCCTTTATTCTCTCTCTCATTGTCTCCCGTATTCTCTCTATTGAAGGGAAATCTAGGGTACTTATAGGCTTTTGCCACGTGCCTTGTAGTTGAGTGACTATCACGTGCCTTGCAGGTGTGGATATGACATAAGCCTTGCAGGTGTCTATAGCATGGATAGCCCGTGAACTTCATGCCTTGCAGGCATGGATACCACTTGCACCTTGCAGCTGGGGGCAGTAAACAGCAAAACAAAATATGTGGGATATCAGAGTGTGCTTCAGCTGTTGTAGGCTGTAGAAAAACAAGTCTCATGTCAGGGTATATGGCTTGAGATGGCTGCAAAGCTGATAGCCGCTTTCTGCTAAAAGTCAGCTCCCAACAAATAATGATCTGTCTACACTTGTCAACTTCCACATTGTTCTGATTTTTCATTTATTTCAACACTTCTGTTCAAAATGATAAGAAATGGCCAGTAGAGATGGCTGAGTGGATGAAAGCCCTTACCATACAAATCCAAAGGACTTGAGTTTGATCCCTACTGTGGCAAAAGAGAACCAAAGTGCAAAAAATGTCCTCTAGTGTCTACATAAACATCATGACATGCATAAATCAATACTCACAATGCAATAAACACACACACATACAGAAAGAGAGAGAGAGAGAGAGAGAGAGAGAGAGACAGAGACAGAGACAGAGACAGAGACAGAGACATGAGGTTAGAATTGCAGTCTTAACATCCATCATAATGTGTGGAAGAAAAATGTCCATTTTCTAAAAGGTATCTAAAGGTCACTGGCCCAGCAGCAATTCATAAAACACCATTAACAGAAGACAATATCAACACAAACACAGTCAAACCATCTTTTGTCAGGGGTATCTCTGTCTATAAACTGAAGGCCTGGAATCAGCCTGAAATTATGGTTGAAGACAGCAGTAGGCCTAACATGCATGCCTGCTAGCACAAAGTCTTAAGTCTCTGGGTAAAAACACTAGAACAGATGGCTAGAAGCTATTGTAAAACAACAGCTTTGGTAGATAGTTGCCAGGCTCTAGTCATAGACCTGGTAGATATGTGACCTTGTAGACAGTACCAACTTAGATTAGGACAAATGAATCATAGGCAGAGTCATAGTGTCCTGTCCCCTGAACCTTCATCCAGCTGACACACTGTTCTGGAAGATGTCTGTACTAACGCTGAACACCTACACTCCTGTGTCATCCCTGTCCCCACATCCTGCCTTTTTGTGTATATAACTCCTGTGTTAAAAATTAAAAATTACTGTTTGATCAGCCCATAGCAAGCCCTGTTTCTTTGCATCGTTGCCTGCCCCCCCCCCCACTGGTCTCTTTCAGGTGACCTCCCCAGACCTCTGTTTAATGTCCTGTCTTAGGAAAGGATCTCCATTATAGCACAGATGCCTTCTCTGAACCAAGGCTCCCTGCATGAACATCATGTGCTTTGTAACTGCTGAGCTATCTTTTAGGACCTCTTCAGTTCACGTTTTTTACTTTTGTTCACATTATTAGTGAGGAGGAGGTGCTGCAGAGTTTCTCATGTTATATGGAACTCAGCATTCACCTACAATGCTGGGACTACTACCATATATTTTTTATGTGGATGCCTGCACTTTACATAGCACCATTGCAGACTCATGGAAGTAAAAGTTCAATTTTGGGAGTCAGTGTTCCCCTTCCATCATGTGGGTCTCATGCATGGATCAAACTCAGATTGGTAAGCTTGGCTATGGGTTCCTTTGCATGTTGAGCAGTCTTGGCTACACATACTCATTTCCTTTTAAACTATTTTTATTTTCATTCATGTGAAGGTGTGTCTGTGTGAATACATGTTGGCTGTGTATTGCCAGTTGAGGCCAAAAGAGGAGATCAGGTCCCTGGAAGTGGAGTTACAGTTAGCAATTGCCATGTGGGTGCTGGGAATCACACATAGGTCCTCAGTACTCTCTACTGATGAGCCATCTCAAACTCCAGGGTTAACTTTCAAATGCCTTCTTCTGAAAACTGGCTTCTAAAATATTATAGAGATGGAAAAGGCAGCACCTGTTGAACCTGTCTGCATAAGGAAAATTCCTCTAAGAACAGAACACCACACACTGCTTAGTGATGATTAATACACATTGTAACATACCCATTGCAAAAAAAAAAAAAAAAAAAAAAAAAAAACAAGACCAAAAGTGTTGCGAGCAGACTTTTAGCAGAAAGCGGCTATCAGCTTTGCAGCCATCTTGAGCCATATACCCTGACCTGAGACTTGGATTACAATAGCCTACAACAGCTGAGCATACTGTGATAACATCTTGCTTTCGATACCTAGGACTTTCCTTGGGTGTGTGAGATTAAAGGTGTGTGAGATTAAAGGTGTGACTTAGAGATCAGATTTAGAGAGAAGAACCAAGGGCATGACTTAAAGGCGTGACCTAAATGCATGGCTCAGAAGTGAGACATATAAAAGGCAGAGAACAATTTGGAGTAACAGAGATTCAGACACTAGGAGTAGGAGTAGACATTAGACACTCGGAAGAGAACAGATTGAGTACAACTAGGAACTAGGAGGAGTACAACTGGGAACTAGGAACTAGGAACTCAAGACTTGGGACTTGGACTAGGAAGAGAGACTGAAGAATAAACGGGATTGAAACACACTCTGTCTGGTCTCCATTCTTTGAGTCCATTCTCACTCTCTCTCATGCTGAACTCTGACCCTCGGGGACCAGAGCGGCCGCTTGGGCTGGGATACACTGGCTGCCAAGCGCAGAGTGGAGAGGGCCACAACATTTTAGGCCACCCAAAGTGGGGCAGCCTAGGCCCCAACATTTTTTTGGTGCCCAAACATGGGCCAATGCAGTTCTCAACACAAAAGAACACTGGGATTTATCAGGGATATTACCCTGACCTATTACAAGTCTACAAGGTTCCTCTTCTTGTTTTTGTTATTTAATTAATTTGTATGAAGATTATGTCAGCATGCTATATTTGTGTACCAAGCATTTGTCTAGTTCTTGAGGAGGCCAGAGAGCATATCAGAGCCAGAGCCTCTGGAACTATATTTACAGATGGCTGTGAGATGCCTGGTGGATGTCAGGAATCACACTCAGGTGTCTGGTAGGAGAAGGCAGTGCTGTTATCTACTGAGCCACCTCCACCTAGAGTTTTAATAACAGGTATTAATTAATTTATTTATTTACTTATGTATTTATTTAACTAACCATGATTACTGACTTAATACAATTATAGTCCATTTGAGAATTAAATACAGAAGTGACTGGTTGAACATCTAGTCTTGGACAGATCCACATATTGAAATGCACAGCTGTATGATTCCATTAGTTTTTTCTCCTCATATTTCCACTCTCTAGATGTCAAAGTCAGCCTATTTGTTTCCAACACATTGAATAATATAAGAAGGCATGTGTTCAGGAGCCCCTTGGTCATAGACTTGTCCCTAGAGTTTCATTTCTTAGTAACCAAAGGAACCTTCTCCTATTTACTGCCAACAATGGCAAAGTCTGGTCTCCATGTTATAGATACAGCGCCATGAACACTGAAGGCATATCTGAGAGGCAAAGGAGACAAACTGGGGCTGCCTTAAAGTACAAAGTGTGTTCATAAGCTCAGAAGAAAGCTGGAAAAATGTCTCTGCTCTGATGACAGAACCAGTTTCATAGCATTCCAGAGGGGCAGGGTAAAACTCGACATTCAGCTGCTTTAGGTTGGCTGTGTGATGCAGAAAGTTCCTTAGGACAGCCATGGAGATGTCATTGTCATAGAAGTTGAACTCAATGAGCTGAGAGCACCGACTCAGGGCAGGGAAAAGTGCACTGAGCTGAGAGTCTGTCATTCTACAATGTTCTAATTGCAGGGTCTTCAGAGTGTCTGCGACTTTTTCTAGGAGAATTCTGAGAGGCACAAGACTCAGATCACACAAAATGATGCCTGCTAAATGCAGATGTTTGAGATGATGGAGGCTCTGACACTGGGCAAAGGACTCCAAGTCTGATTGTGAGAACTTGCAGAGAGTAATGGACAGAAACTCCAATGGGGTCTTCAGACACCTGAAGAGAGACAGTGAGATCAGTTTGGCATAGAGTGACAGGGCTAACCTAGAGCAGGGGAAACCACATATCTGGGGTCAGTGTCCCTGTGGGATGGCAGTGAGCATCCAGTGCAGCCTGTTGGAGTCTTCCACTCAGGTCACACCATTCTAGGTTGTTAACAGTGGCCATCATGATAAGACTTGATCATTATTGCTAAATCTACAATGGCCACTCATCTATATGGGAAACAAGGAACGTTTGCTGTAGAATCAAAAAGAGCTCTTCCTCCTTCCTTACCGAAGCAATTCATCCAGGCGGTCCTCAAGAAAGTAGACACCAATCATATTGAGATGCTGGAGACAGTTGAATTTGGAGAACTGAGAAATGAACTTGGTGACTCTCTTCTCCTGTGTGTCTGTTGACGTAATTAGAAAATTAAAGAGATTCTCATGGACTACTGTTAGAAGGAGTTTACGAAGATGTTTCATCTGACCCAGGCAAGGTGCAAAGCCTGCCAATGTGGACAGAGTCCACCCTGTATTCAGTTCTAACTCCTCAATGCACTGTGGCTGGAAAATCTTGAAGACCTTCTTGACTGTGGACATAGACAATCCCCTTATCTGCATCTTCACACAGCACAGGTGCAGGGAACCTCTTCTCTCCTGTGCCCACTGCAATAGATAAGTTTGGTATTCATCCAGATCAAACTCAAGGTGAAGGTCAGTGACCACCTTCAAACGTTGCCTCAGTGCATATCGATGAGGGCGTGTTGGTATTTGCTTTTCACACACAGTCTCTGCTGAGTGGTCTCCATCAACTGGTCCAGCTGAAACATCCCAGAAGTCATGGTGCACATTCCTAAGGTCTAGCACTTGAAGCTTCTGTCTTCTGTGGGTAAAACAGGTAGAAGTGTAAGGAGGATTAGCCATTAGACAGCTTTTTCTTGACCTGTTAGCTGCTAGCTTTTGTACTCTGTCTGTCTGTCCTCTACAGATTTAAGTTTCCAGTGCTGGGTCTCCATATAGCAACTCAAGCCTGCTGGGCAAGGGCCTTAACTGCATTTGGAGATCTGCCCTGCTTCCTCCATTTGTTACTCTGGACTTCTGCTGTTCCTATGTCTATTACTTGGTAGAGATACAGGGTCATGTAGCTACATGGGTTCCAAGGTGTACTGCATACTTAATGGACATTTGATACAAGGACTCAACAGCTGTCCAGGACTCTTTAAGATGATGCCAACAGAAGCCTCTGATACACCTTTGACCCTTATTCTTCATGAACCCAGATGTCCTCCTCCCTACACATAAATATAAGCCTTTTGGCATTACATGGTTCTTACTTACCTTGGGTGAAAATTTCCTATCAGCTGCATGTCTACACCATCCAGCACAGCTTGCAATATCATCATGTCATGGAATTTCATCAGTGCCCCCACAGGGAGGCAGGGAAAGGGCCAGGCTGCCACCATTGCCTTCAGTATCTTTGTGTGTCTGCCAATGAAGGCTGCCTTGAAGAGTGGTGGGAAGAACACTCTCGGCAGCTTCTGCAGAGCAGACATGGCCAAGGCTTCATTCTTCAACAAGCTCTGTACTGCCAAGCTCTGGAGTGTGGGTGGGACCTGGAAGCTCATCTTGATGAATCTTCAGTCAGAATGGACCTGTTGAAGCATTCAGAAATCCAGTTTTCAAGATATGTCTTGGGAATGTGTAAATCCGTGTACCAAGGAATCACCAAAGTGCCAGAGTCCCTGCTTTGGCCACAGTGTGGAACTCAGCATGTCCTGTTGTAAAATCTGGTGGTCACAAAGCCAAACCCTCATCACTCTCTGCATATAGGGTCTCTCACAAGAATCTGCAGCAGTGCACAAACTAACCATTGGCACATGAGGTAACAACCACTTGTCGTTGCTCCTCTGAATCTTATTCCCTTTTGAAAAGGTTGGTCAGGGGCAAGCAGTCTGATCAGCATCTTTTATGTGACAAAGCATGCACTGATCATATTTGGAGTTCCTCAAGGAATGGCATTGCCATTGTGTAGTGGTAGCACATAGCTTTATTCTAAGCACTCAGAAGGCAGAGGCAAGGAGATCTCTGTTAGTTTGAGGCCAGCTTAGTCTACAGAGCTAGTTCTAGGACAACTAATGATATACAAAGAAACCTTGTATGGAAAACTAAAAACAAAAGAAAGAAATGTAGAAAGAAAGGAAGGAAGGCAGGAAGGCAGGAAGGAAGGAAAAAAAAAGGTGCCTAAGTGTCTGACAGACTCTGTCTGAAATGTAAAGCCAAACCTCATGGGTCCTCAAAGCAGCCATGACTGAATGAGAGCATCCAGAAAGACTGTGAGTCTGAGGTGGAGAAGCCAGTGTAGGGGGCTACAAGGAAGGGGATTTCCCATGTTCATTGAGGTCTGGGAAAAGAATGACTTTAGGAAAACCATCTAGATTTGTTTCCTTTTTAAAATATGTTGTTGCCTAGAGTGGAGGCTACAGTGAAATTGGGCACAGTTCAAAACCTGAATGGAACTCATTTTGTAGCCTAGGCTTGCCCCCCCCCTTGCCATGGTCCTAACTGCCACTGGGAGGATTAGAATACTCTGTTTTAGCAACAACACCTGGCTAGTGCACTTTGCTTGTAAAATACTGCATAGCTGCCAGGTGTGGTAGTAGGAGCCTCTAATATCAGCATTTTGGAGGAGGAGTAAGGAGGATTCTGGGGAAAGTTAAGCTACATATTATACTTTCATGCTTCTCCTGAGTAGTAGATTTCAAATAACATATGATAGGAAATGGTTTGGTAGTAAGGTTTGTGGTGGTTTGAATATGGCTGGGTTTGTCTCCTGGAATTAAAGATATATACCACAATGCCTGGGCCTAGTTTTTTAATGGTCACTATGCCTAAAGATCTGGATCAAAAGAGTGTGTCTTCCAGCCTCAAAATCTGGATTACACATGTGCCCTCCATTTCTAGATTATATTTCTTTCCAGATTAAAAGTCCAAACTACTCCTTGTTTGACTGCAAACACAAAAAATAAGTTTAGCTGGGTGGGATCTTGCTCTGAGATCACCACTTTCTCTTAATCTCCTAAGCACAGGATTAAATTCTATTCCATGTCCTGGTGCCCCTTTATTATTACCTAAACTATATATTTTGTGGTTTTCATTTCTAAGCTTGCTATAATTGATAAAAATGCTCTTTGTGATAGTAAGCCAGAGGACAAAGTCTATGCTGGCCTTTGCTGAGACTTCCTTTGTCAATGCAATTAATCTCATTCTCTTCACCTTAGCCTTAGCCTCAGCCTCAGGCAGACTCTTCAGACAAGGGCAAAAGGCAGCCACATTCTTCACCAAAATAGCACAAAAATGATCACTAGGCCACATACTAAAATTCTTCTCCACTGAAACCTCTTATGGCAGGTCTGCACAGTTCAAATCACTCTCAACAACCAACTCTTCCATATTCCTACTAGGACAGCCCATTAAGCCCCACTTAAGGCATTCCATGACTTTCCAGATGCAAAGTCCAAAAAACCCACACTCTTCCAAACAAAAGCTTAGGCCTATGACAACAATACTCGAGTCCTCGGTAGCTATTTAGGGTCTTAGGGTTTTACTGCTGTGAATAGAAACCATGACCAAGGCAACTGTTATGGAAACATTCAATTTGTTCTAGCTTATAGCTTTAGAGTTTCCATCCATTATCATTATGATGGGAGAATGGCAGTGTCCAGCCAGGCATGGTGCAGGAGGAGCTGAGAATTCTATGTCTTCATTTGAAGACCATTAGGGGAAGACTGGCTCCCACGTGGTTAGAAGAAGGGACAAGACCACATCTCCTAATAGTACTCAAATGAACCTATTAACATGAAAATTCCAGTGCAATGTGAATTTCTCATTAACACCAAACCCAATAGAAGCAAATTATCATCATTTTCATCACCATCATTTTCGATATATATATATATATATATATATATATATATATATATATGAATTTGCCCTATTTTATTTTAAATCCAGCATCTTGAAATGTAGTTGAGTTAGTAATATGCCTGTCCAGACTGTGAGAGGCCTCCTGATAGAGGAGAGTGACAAGTGACTTACCTGATCAGGATACTGGTGAGAGAGGTCCTATTCCCAGTGAGGTCAGGCAAAGACTGTAGTCTCCAGAACTCTGAGTGTCTTAACTCTTTTATAGCACACCCAACCCATGTAGCCCCACCCCTAAGCACAAGATTCCATCTTCTGGATCTTTGTGATTGGTTCTTCTTGTGGTAGATTTATTGAATCATAGTTGATTGTGTGAACTCAAAAATAGTAAATTAGAAAGTGAAGAGTCTACTGATTGAATTGTTCAGTGTGTGCTTACATACTCAAATGTGTGAGGGTTTTCTAGTGTGTGTTTTCTGAGTGTAAATATAGCTGTCTCCTGAGAGGCTCTGCCAGAGGCTGCGTATACAGAGGAGGTTGCTGGCAGCCAGCTATTGAACTGAGCATGGGGTCCCCAATGAAGGAATTAGAGAGAAGAATGAAGGAGCTGAAGGGGTTTGTGGCCCCATGGGGAAAGAGACAATACCAACCAACCAGAGCTCCTAGGGTCTAAGCAGCCAGCCTGGGAACACACTTGGAGAGATCCTCAGCTCCAGCCATATATGATGAGGTCCTCTCCACTTCATGCTTGGCAGCCACTGTTTCCCAAAGAGAGAGAGAGAGAGAGAGAGAGAGAGAGAGAGAGAGAGAGAGAGAGAGAGAGAGAGAGGATAAAGGGGAAGAGACTCGAAGAATGGAGACAAGACAGAGGTTCTGATCAAGTCTCAAGTCTTGTTTATTGTGTCTCTCTCATTGTCTCCCCCTCATTTTCCCTCCCTCATTGTCTCCCGTATTCTCTCTATTGAAGGGAAATCTGCGGTATTTATAGGCTTTTGCCATGTGCCTTGTAAGCACATGAATATCACGTGCCTTGCAGGTGTGGATATGATGTAAGCCTTACAGGTGTCTATAGCTTAGATAGCAAGTGCACTGTGCGCCTTGCAGGCTTGGATACCATATGGGACAGAGTAAGACTTTATCATTGACCTGTCTTACTGGGTGCACATGATTAAATCAGGAATTTTAATAATTTTGTCAGTAATTCATGTATTTTGTTGGAGACTTGGTATGGCTTGATAAATTGGCTTTATGGGGAACTCTTTATGTGGATCAAGCTGGCTATAAACAGAGTAATCTGACTGTCTCCGCCTGCTGAGCGCCAAGCCTACATGCCTGGTTTCTTCTTTCTTTCTTTCTTTCTTTCTTTGTTTCTTTCTTTTTTTTTTTTTTTTTTTTTTTTTTTTTTTTTTTTTTTTTTTTTTTTTTTTTTTTTTTTGGACAGGGTTTCTCTGTGTAGCCCTGGTTTTCCTGAAACTCACTCTTTTTAGACCAGACTGGCCTCGAACTCAGAGATCCGCGCCTGCCTCTGCCTCCCAAGTGCTGGGATTAAAGGCATGTGCCACCACTGCCCAACATGTTTTTGTTTTTGAAACATCCAAGGGTAGCATGTAATCGACTCCATTTACAAAACTGGCTCAACACGAGATCTTCAATATATTCATCTGAGAAATCAAGAAGAATTGTCTGTGGGCCATTTTGGGATGATTTGCTATCCCGAGAAGCTGCCTGAGGGTGGATCTCAGTCCTGTCTCCCAGTGGTCACTGACTGAAGATGAAGAGGGGATTAATAGAGCTATGAGATGCACAGGTGTTCAGCCAGTCCTCCCCTCACCCTGTTCACACCTCCAGGATTCCAGACCTCCCCTTGGCATCTTCTCTAGGGCTTTTTGTTGCTATTGCCTGTCAGGCTGTGGAAGGGTATCCTGGTTCTTGGGTTGTGGGTGTTCAGCCACGCCCCCAGAACCCAGGCCCCTGACATGAGGTCTGATCTCCATTCAACCTGCAACCTTCAGTCACCTGTAGGGTACAGGTAGAGGGTGTGATTAATGGTCTCCGCCCCCAGAGATTAAAATATTAATGAGTTATCTAAAGGCCGGGGGTGGTACCTAATTAAGTTATTCCCTTCCCCTTTCCCCTCCCTATAAAAGCCAGGCTCCCCTGGGGGAACTCGAACCATCTACACCCATTCAACATGCGATGAACAATAAAAGCTTTGGAAAACTGGACTCCATGTGTCTCCTGGGCCGGCTACCAGGTTCCCAGCCTTTGGAACTCTGAACCTTCCTGATGCAGCCAGAAGCCTGCCCGCCCACAGTGGCTGTGTCAATGTGGGACCCTCTGCCGCCCGGAACCCTGTCACTGGCCCTTGGGATTTTGTCCCAACCACCAGACTACCCCTCATGTTTTTTCCCACAATTTCCCAGACAGGTCCTGATGAATCCCGTCATAGACTTTGTTCTTTGATTAAGGCTTATGAAGAGTATTGTAGACAAGCATAGCAAACTGAGAAAGGGAAAATATAAAATCCAGGGTTCAAGTATTAAAGGGGCACCAGGAAGTAAAATGGAACTGAATCCTGTGTTCAAGGATAGTAAATTGAATTAAGGGAGTGGTGACCTTGAGTCAAGCTCCCACCCAACTCAGTTTAAGTCCAAGCAAGGTAGTATAAACCAGGAGGCAAAGACCAGCAGATCTCTGGTTTCAAAACCAGTCTAGAACACAACAAGTTCTAGGTGAAGGAAAAACTTAAACCCAGGCTTGGTGATCACAGCTTTAATCCCAGTGGTTAAGAAAGATGTGGCAGAAATTTCTCTGACCAATATATTTGCAGTGGGAGGTCTGTAATTAGACAGGAAAAAGGGAATTGGAGTTAAGGGTGGAAGAGGGACAGGTGCACAGGGAGAAACGGGAGAGTAGGAAGGCGAAATGGCAGTGGACCCCATGGTTTCAAGTAAATGGGTAGATATGAAAACTAAAGGTTAGGAAAATCAGAATAACTTTCTAAGTTGTGTGGGCATCTTGTGTCTTGAGAGTTTATTGCTATATATAAATCCATTGGTTTACTTTAAGCATCTAGAAATTTGATTTACTGGGTTACTGGAACGTGGGTCCACGGACAACTGGGTGGTTATGGCTGTGAAGGAACTTGTGGCTCCAGGGACAAGCAAAGCAAAGCTAGAAGCACAGTGACTGTTGGCTATGGGGGCAAGCTAGAGAGAGTAGGTGAGCAGAACCAGCTCCGGAGCTCCAGCCTCATCAGAGAGCTTGCTGAGACAAAATGGGCTTAGTGTGGGAACTTGGCTGCAGAGCCAGGAAGCCTCTCAGACACTTTGCTAATACCCCCTGCAACAGAAAGAAGCATGCAGATCTCTGAGTTCAAAGTCAGTCTAAAGAGCATGTTACAGGACAGCCAAGCTTAGGCAGTGAAGGAGTTGGAAAACAGACAGCTGGTGGTAATGTAATAGAACAAGGGGGCCATGTTCCAGTCCCAGCAAGCAGCAGTGAAGTACATTAACCAGAGTCTACAGTGCTACAGCGGGCAGAGCTGGAGAAGTGATGCCAGCCCTTTGGAAGAGCCCAGATCATGTGTGGATCTCAGACACTGGAACAAGAAGCTGTAACATTGAAGTTGTGTTGCGGCCCTCTCCACTGCACACTTGGCGGCCACTGTTTCCTGGCCCAAGCTGCCACTCTGGTCTGCGGGTCAGTGTTAAGAGAGAGAGAGAGAGAGAGAGAGAGAGAGAGAGAGAGAGAGAGGAGAGAGAGAGAGAAGGGGGAGAGACTCGAAGAATGGAGACAAGACAGAGGGTCTGATCAAGTCTCAAGTCTCGTTTATTGTATCTCTCTCTCTCCTGTATTGTCTCTCTCATTGTCTCCCATAGTCTTTGGTCTCCTGTATTCTCTTATTGTTTCTCATATTGAAGGGAAATCTGAGGTATTTATAGGCTTTTGCCACTTGCCTTGTAGGCTCGTGAATATCACGTGCCTTGCAGGTGTGGATATGATGTAAGACTTACAGGCCTTTATAGCATCGATAGCATGTGAACCATATGCCTTGCAGGCTTGGATACCTAGTGCGCCTTACAGGCATGTATGTCATGGATAGCACGTGGATAGCACGTGAAACACATGTCTTGCAGGCATGGATACCACATGTGCCTTGCAGCTCCAGGCAGTAAACAGCAAAACAAAATATGTGGGATATCAGAGTGTGCTTCAGCTGTTGTAGGCTGTTGAAAAACAAGTCTCATGTCAGGGTATATGGCTCAAGATGGCTGCAAAGTTGATAGCTGCTTTCTGCTTAAAGTCAGCTCCCAACAAAGTTGCCTTAGAAGTCCCAAGATGTTGGAGATGCCAGAGCTATGAGATATCTGTTGAGGAAAGCTGCTAACAGGAAGTGGAACCAGCCAAAAAGAAAGTAGTTTGTTGGGGGCTGGAGAGATGGCTCAGTGGTTAAGAGCACTGACTGCTCTTCCAGACGTCTTGAGTTCAATTTTTCACAATCACATGGTGGCTCACAACCATCTGTAATGGGATCTGATGCCCTCATCTGGTGTGTCTGAAGAGCCACAGTGTACTCACATACATTAAATCAATCAATCAATCAAATCAATCAATATATAAATAAATCTTTAAAAAAAGAAAAAGTAGTTTGTTGCAGTCAACAAGGTGAAAAATGATTTGGTGATCTAAGGATTGCTTTGACATCAGACATGGAGATGCAGATTTTGGAATTTGTCCAGCTGGTTTCCTGTCTTGCTTTGGGGCTTACAGCTAAGTGATTTGATGAATCTCAGAAGAGACTTTGAAATTTAGACTTTTAACACTGTTGAGACTTCTGTAGACTATAAGGACTTTTTAAAGTTAGAATAAATGTATTTTGCATTAGTCTATGTTTAGGTATGACCCTGTAGACTCACATATTTGAACAAGTCTATGGCGTCAGAGAATAGAATGTGATGGTTTGCAAATGCTTGGCCCAGTGAGTGACACTATTAGGGGGTGTGGCCCTGTTAGAGAGGTGTGTTACTGTGGGTGTGGGCTTTAATGTCCTTTTTCTTGCTTCCCAGAAGCTAGTATTCTACTAGCAGCCTTCAGATGAAGATGTAGAACTCTCAGCTCTGCCTGCACCATGGATGCTGCCATGTTCCAACCTTGATAATAGACTGAACATCTGAACCTGTAAGCCAGCCCCAATTAAATATTGTCCTTACAATGGAGTGCCTTGGTCATGGTGTCTTTTCATAGCAGTAAAACCCTAACTAAGCTTTCTCCTTACCATTATCTTGAAATTTCCTGAGATCAACTCCTGTTCCCATTCCCAGGTGCTTAGAGAGTCCCTTAGAGACCATGGCAATCACTTGGAGTATGCTGTCAGAGTCAGATATGAGTTATCTGTGCCACTGTCCAAGTATCCATCAGCTCAAACACACGGACCTGAGTGGCGTCATCTTTTTAGATTTAAGTCATCCACTTCTAGAAAGACTGAAAGCTACACTGCAGACCCTAAAATTGAAGGATCATGGAGTTCCAAATCAGTGCCCCCCTACCTGCACTGATCCAGTGCTCCCAGTTCACCGAGGTCAATTTTGTAAGAACTTCCTGTCCATATATAGCCTGAAGAAGCTGCTGAAACACACAGCTTACCTGTGAGGTTACCCTGGCGACACTGAGATCTCTGACATTGGTAATATCTTGCTAGATGATTTGCACAACATTGTTCTGAGCTCATAAAAACACAGAGTGGAGAAACACCCATAGAAACATAGAAACTTCCACTCATAGAAATGAGGACTACTTTCTTAGTAAGAGATGTCTAGATTGTCATGGATTATGTGGTTATAACCTGGAGGTCACATTGTTTTTGTTGGCAGTAAATCAATAGAGGTCACTACTGGGCTCTGAAAAATGAAAGCCAGAACTCAAGTGACTTGTTAGAGACACAGAACATGTGTATTCCAGAATCTTTGGAAGTCCTTGGGAAAGAAGATTGTTCCATTGGTAATTTCAGATTAAGAGAGAAGCTTTGACAAGGAGAACGAAGAACTCATCTTTTGACTAAGGTCAACAGTATTGACCTGCCCTAGAACAGCAAAAGAATTTTGAAAACTGTAGGGATTTTATCTCAGCACAATCAGTGTATGAGAGATGATAAAAACAGGGAAGGGGACAAGTGAGAAGACATTACAAAGAAAACAGGATGGATAATGGGGGTGGGGGCCCATATCTCTCTGCCTCTGGTTCACCTCCATCTTTGGGTTGTCACAGTGAAAAATATTCCAAAGCCATGTGTTCTGGGTCCCATGGATGAGTCCCTAGGCATTCATTTCTTAGTATTCAGAAGGAATATTCCTGTTGTTCCTCCAAGCATTCACAAAATGTGACCTTCTTTTCAAAGATACAACGTGTATCACAGTCAGAACAGGAATAGGTACCAAAGCAGATTGACTTGGGCTGCCTTAGAGCCATGAGTGTGTGCATGAGCTTACAATAATGCTGAGAAAATATCTCTACTTGAACATACCTCCACTCATTATAGACCTCTACTGGAGCAGAGTACAGTTCCATGGTCAGCTGGTCATGTTGGTGGTATGGTGCACAAGGTCCTTCAGAGCATCCATGGAGATTTTATTGTCATAAAAATTGATGCTAGTGAGATGGGTGCATTGGGTCAGGGCAGGCAGAAAGATACTGAAGTGAGAGTCATTCACCCTACAGTCTTCTAATTCCAGAGTCTGCAGAGTATCTGTAATACTTTCTAAAAAGAATTTGAGAGGTGTGATATTCAATGTAGTTAAAGAGAAACCTTTTACGCATAGATATTTTGGGAGCCAACTTTTAGTCAAAAAGCGACTGTCGTCTTTGCAGACATCTCAGGCCATATATTTGAAGATTGATATTTTCCCACCCTGACAAGAGACTTGTTTTTCTAGCATGATGTTTTTGTAAGCAGCCTATGACAGCTGAGCACATTCTGGTAAAATCTTGTTTTTCTCAGACATATCTTGGATTTGTTGTTTAGTGTCCCCAGCTGTAAGGCTCTTGTGGTTGAGTGTCTCCAGCTGCACTCCCCTGCTTGTGCTTATATACCCATAATTGCCTTTCAATAAATGAGACTTGGGCCTGGGGACTTGATCAGACACCGTGGCTTGTCTCCATTCTTCTTGCCCCTCCATCCTCACTCTCTCTCTTGCAGACCCCATTGACTGACCCAAGTGGGCCAGGTCATAGATGTTTAAGCTGACCATAGTTCCAATGCTGGGCAAATGACTCCAACTCTGATTGAGGGATCTGGCACAGAGCAATGGTCAGGGACACCATAATGGTCAGGGACACCAAGAAAGCCTCAAGACACCTAGGGAGAGATCACATTGCTGGGGTCAGAGAGATCTTGGGAAGGCATCCAGCATAGCCTGTTGGCTTACCCAAGCTACACCACTGTAGCATGTGGGTATTACCTTCTTTGTGGGACTGGCTTATTCCCTAGCTACCTATCCTAGTCTTTAGTGACAAGCAAAGCCTAGGGTTATCCAGTAGGCTAAGAGGGCCTACAGAAAGAGGAAGTTTGGAATCTATATGACCATATATCAAGATACTTTATAAAGAACCATTGACTCCCCGTTATAAATTCCTTTACCTCTTTACTCTTTTTCTTTTGGTTTTTCCAAGACAGGGTTTCACTCTTTTTAAATTGGATATTGTATTTATTTACATGTCAGATGCCATCCTCTTTCCCCATTTCCCTTCCCTAGAACCCTCTATCCCATCCCTCCTCCTGTTTTTGCTTTTATACCATTTTAATTATGTGCAAGTATTCAGGTCAGTTCTAGGTTGAGGAACTAGCAATACAATGGATGCAAACAGTCAAAGAACAAGCCAGACAATAAGCACAAATAGTCAAAAAACAAGCAAGGCAATAAACAAAATTTTGTGAACACTCCCATGATTACTGTTTCTAAGGGCTTATCAGGATGACCAAAATATCTGAGCCAAATTCTCTGTCCTAGCCCAGAGTAATTTTCATGTCTAAAGCCTTCTTCCTTGTTCTAGCCTACCTCTGACCATTCAACCCCAGCCTTTGCATTCCCTGATCCCCTTAGACCAGCCTTGGTCTCAAAAGAGTTATATACTGTTTAGGAATTAGGGGAAAACAAGGGCCTGTTCTCCCAGACCTAATGGAAACACAGAGCTCACCTGGGAAACTGTGCAGATCTGAGCCCTCCCTATGCAGTGGCCTCTTCTCTTCCCCATTCCTCCACATTAGATCAGATAGGATTGCTGTGGAGGAAAACTCACTAAATAGGACTCACAAAACTGGTTGGTCTTCTACCATGGTAGCTCTCTCCAAATAATCTACGTCACTTCATTGCTCAGCTTTGTGGGTGAGCCCTGATTCAGTTAACATGGAACAAGATCATGCGTCCATGTTCATTGTATAATATACAGTGGCCTGCAGATATTAGTACCCACTACTCTGTTATGTAGAAAAAAGAGGTTTGCTCTGGTAACAGCAACAGCTCTTCATCCTTTCTTACCTGAACAACTCATTCATGTGGTCTTTGAGAAAATAGACATCAATAGTGAGATGCTGGAAATAGCTGTGTTTGGGGAACAGAGAAATCATCTCGGTGACATTCCTCTCCACTAAGGGTGTGTAAGTACTTCTTCCAAAGATGCATAGTGTACTAGCATGAGTTTGTGAAGATTTTTTATCTTGCTGATGGCAAGGAACAAGTTTTGCCAATTCAGACAGATTCCCCACTGTATTCAGTTCCAACTCCTTGATGAACTCTGGTTGTACAATTTTTATCACCTTCCTGACCTTGGGCACCTTTGTTTGATTCTTCAGCTGACAGCAAGAAGATTTATTTTACATGAGTTACACTTGGCCTCAAGAGAGAACAGCACTAGTCCAGAATGCCAGAAGTCCAGGACAAAGGGCCAGCAGGACTGTTTTGTTTGTAAGAAAGGCAGTCATTTTCGCAGGTGATCTCAGTGAGGTGGTGACATTCCAGGTCTACTGAGAATTTTTACCAATAGCAGCCTATAGTCCAACAACTTGTTCCAGTGTCCCGGCCTTCATCCCTCACTTCTGTTCCTGCAGATTTTGTGGGTGCACAAGCTGGTTTTACTCGGACCTCTGCCTCATCTTTCTGCTCTTGTGCTTCAGCCTGTTCATTCTCTTCTTCCACCACTTAGCTCTCATGGCACAAAGAAGATGGTGTTAAGGAGACATTAGGGAGTTTGGACTACTGCTATTTTCCTTGGCTACTTCTAATGATCCAATCAACTTCTCAGAGCACAGATGCAGGAAACCCTCTCTGTCCTTTGCCCACTGCAACAAATGTGTTTGGTGTTTATCTTCATGCTGAGAAGATTTAAAGGAAAGGTCACTAAACACTTTCATATACTGCCTCCTTCATGGGTTCTCAAGCATAGTTTCTACCCATTGGTCTCCACTGGCCTGAAAATCTCAGGAGTCATGGTATCCATTCTTCAAGGAACCACCTGAAGCTTCCTCATCCTATGAATAAAACAGGAGATGGGTCTGAAGAGAAATTGAGACACTACACTTTTTTCATCATCTCTGATGCTATTTGTCCCCTGTTCTGCTGTCTTGCTGTCTTCTATATACTCATGATCTTCGGTGCTGGGTCTCCAATACAACCACCTCTAGCTTGCCAAGCAAGGGCACTGTGCATGAGCTGCATCTGGAGACCAGTCCCGTTTCTCTCCACTCAGTTGCCTTGGATTTCTGCCAGCTTCTATTTCTTTATGTTTGTTTTTAAGACAGGATTTCTCTGTGTGTATCCCTGCCTCTATAGCTCTATAGACTAGGCTGGCCTCAATTTCAGAGATATACTTGCCTCTGTCTCCCAAGTACTAGGATTAAAGGTATGTGCCACCACCTCCTGGCATGTCAGCTCTTATTTCTATTACCTGGTGGAGACACAGGGACATCTGCACCAACCTGTATCTCATATTTAATTTGCTACAAAGACTCAAAAGTTTTCCAGGCTCCTGTAGGCCTCTAAGATACCACCCAAAGCCTCTGATTTACCTTTTACCTCATTCTTCTAAGTCCAGATTTCCCTACCTGGTATTTGGCTTACCTGGGGCTTACTTCTGTTTCAGCCATGGGCCAACTCCATCTAGTATAGCTTGGAAGTTGGTCTTATCAGCAACCCAACAAGAAGGCCAAGGTAGGGCCAGTATTCCACCAGGATCTTAATTGTCTTTGCTTTTCTCTGAGTGTCAGCCTCCTTGAACAGCGGTGGTAAGAGCTTCCTTCTTAGGTCCTGCAGGATAGAGATGGTCAGCAACTTCTTCCTCACAATGCTCTGTGCAGCCAGCTGCAGGAGTATGGGTGGCTCTTCAAAGTCCAAAGTATAGGGAGATAATCCTAGGGAAAAATTTAGGAGAGAATGTATTTTCAGGGTTTTTCTTAGAAGGCTTTTAACTCCCAGCACTGGTGGCACATGCCTTTAATTCTAGCACTTGGGAGGCAGAAGCAGGCTGATTTCTGAGTTTGAGGCCAGCCTGGTATACAGAGTGAGTTCCAGGACAGGAAGGGCTACACAGAGAAACCCTGTCTTGAAAAACCTAAAAAACAAAACAAAAAAACCACAAGGCTTTTACCTCCTCACAGTAAGCATCTGTCTCCACGGTGGCCATGATGAAGACTTGAATTTTATTTCACTCACTATTTGGTGGTCTCAAAAGCAAACTCCCCATATGGGCAGCATGTGGAGCCTCTCTCAATCATTTGTTCACCATTGTCCCATCCAGTTCCAAACTCTAATCCCCATCTAATTTTGGAAAGCAGCATCCAGGAAAAAAAAAAAAAACAGAGCCCCATTCCTTATAGCAGAAACAATATTAACCACCTTTCAGAGAAGATGGAAATAAGCTACATACTGAATTAACCCATATTCTTCTTTCAATAAATTGATCTTGTCTGGCAAAGACAGGGAAGAATTTATGAAATGGGCAAATTGCTTCTCTGTCTGTCTGTCTGTCTCCCTCTTTCTTTTCATCATTTTTCAAGACTGTCTCTGGGTAACAGCCCTGGTTGTCCAGGAGCTGACTTGTCGACCAGGCTGCCATTGAAGTTAGAGATCTACCTGTTTCTGCCTTCCCAAGTGCTAGGAGTAAAAGAATTCACTACCACATTCAGCTTACTTTTTATTTCCAAAGTTTTAGAGCCAAGCTTGGGGAGCCTAGCTATGTCATACCACTTTGAAGCATAGAGCATACTGCATGTATGTAGTGGGGGTCCTGTCTGTCTTTTAGCAGCTTGTTTCTACTTATACAGAGTTTCACTATGTAGCCCACAGCTGGCTATGTAGTCCAGGCTGGACTCAAACTCACTCTTTTTTTTTTTTTTTTTTGTTTTGTTTTTGTTTTTCAAGACAGGGTTTCTCTGTGTAGCCCTGGCTGTCCTGGAACTCACTCTGTAGACCAGGCTGGCCTCGAACTCAGAAATCCGCCTGCCTCTGCCTCCCAAGTGCTGGGATTAAAGGTGTGCGCCACCACCGCCCGGCCCCGTGGTTGAATTCTTGTCACAACATTGATTCATTAACTTTTAAAAAATTCATTCAATTATTTGCTTATTTTTATATACTTGATTTGTAATTTACTTCTGTGATTGGACTCTCAGCAATCCTCCTGCCTCTTCTTCCTTGAGAAGATTACGGTTTTGATCCAGCACAGCTGGCTGAATTATATTCATAAGTGACCCACATTGTTCAGAGTACGAATTAAGTCAGGGCTTAATATGGACCTGATATAGAGAAAACTTTAGAAAAAAATAAACCGGGAGTTAATATTTGTTGGGAGCCGTCTTTAGTACAAAGTGGCTAGATCAACTTTGCAGCCATCTGGAACCATATACCCTGATGAAAGACTTGGTTGTCAAAAGCCTATAACAGCTGAAGCACACTCTGATAAATATATTGTTTATCCCACATAGCTTGTTTTGCTGTTTACTGCCCCCAGCTGCAAGGCGCACGTGGTAGCCACGCCTGCAAGGCATTGCAGTTCACGTGCTGTCCACGTGCTATCTATGCCATACATGCTTGTAAGGCGCACGTGCTGTCCACGCTATAGACGCCTGTAAGGATTATGTCATATCAACACCTGCAAGGCACGTGGTATCCAGGCGCCTACAAGGCACGTGGCAAAAGCCTATAAATACCTCAGAATTCCCTTCAATAAAAGAGACTTGATCAGACTTTCTGTCTTGTCTCCATTCTTCGTGTCTCTTCCCCTTTATCCCCCCCCCCCCCTCTCTCCTCTGACCCTCGGACCGGAGCAGCAGCTTGGGCCAAGACACAGTGGCCGCCAAGCATGGAGCGGAGCAGGCAGCAACATTTTGGCCCACAAAGCCGGGCAGTACGGGCCGTGACAAATATTCCCACAACTATGAATGTGTTCTGGAGTTCAAGGCTGAGCCTGATGTTCTGTCAGTCATCAGCTGTGGCAGTTTGAGAAGGCCGAGGTGGGAACATGCCACACAGGTCTGTTCAAAGTCATCTTCAGCTACACACAAGATTGAGGACAGCCTGAGCTAATAGACATCAATTTTTCTTTTTTTTCTTTTTGGTGCAGCGAACGTTTATTGAGAGGTTTGGATGGGCATCACTTTCTACAGGTCAGCACCTCTTTTATTATGTAGTATCATAGCATTGTTACATTATATTTATTATGCATATTATTATTGTCATATAATTATACTGTTATGATTATAAAACAAAGTATTATGAAATACTTAATTTTTCTTTTTTATGTATTTATTTTAACTACATGTGTTTGCCTTCAGTCAGTGTACCACACGTCTGCAGAGCCAGAAAGAGTGCAGAGCACAGGGCCAGATAACCCTGTAACTGAATGGAGTTACAGATGGTTATGAGCCACCATTGAGGTGCTGGCACTGAATCTGGGTCTTTTGCAAGAGCTGCCAGTGCTCTTAATCACTCAGCTCTCTCTCTAGGGCCAACTGTTTCCCCTGGTTTGAGCCTGTGTCTGGTGATTCCTAGGCTGATCTCAAACTCACTGTGCTGCTAAGGAAGATCATGAACTTCTGAACCTCCTCCTTTTGGGTCCTGAATATTAGAATTTTAGCTGAGGGCCACCACACTCAGTGTATACAGTGCTTCAGTGCTTCTTGCAGCAAATCAGACCCATGGCTCCTTGAGTGCTAGCTAAGTATTTTTTTTCCTGAGACAGGGATTCTCTGTGTAGTCCTGGCTGTCCTGGAACTCACGCTGTAGACCAGGCTGGCCTCGAACTCAGAGATCAGCCTGCCTCTGTCTCCCAAGTGCTGGGATGAAAGGTGTGCGCCACCACTGCCCAGAGCTAGCTAAGTATTCTAACAAGGGAGATACAAACAGTCCTAAATAATTGTTTTGTTTATTTCATGCAATAAGATATCATATATTCAGGCTGTCTTCAGAATCCTTATGCAGCTGAAATTGGCCTGGGATTCCTGATTATTCTGCTTTTAGCTTCCAAAATGCTGGTATTACAGGCATGAGCTAGCACATCCAATCCTGATTTTTCTCACCTGGGAAAACCAGATGACCCTATTATTACTACATCATTCAAGCATTTTCTATTTGATGGTATCGAACTTTTAATAAGGAAACCCTGGGGCTGGAGAGTAGGTAAGGTTACTCACTGCTCAGAGGATTCAAGTTCAGTTCCCAACACCGAGGTTGATGACTCACAACAACCATAACTGCATCTCAAGGGGAACCGATCTCCTCTTCTGGTCTCTGCTGCCAACTGCATTCATGGGCACACCTTCCATTCAGATACACACAGGTACATAAGTTAAAACTAAAATCGACCTTAACAAAATAGAAAAGAATAAGCTTTTACTGGTGATACTGATTTACCTTTAAAAGATTCATAATTTTTATTTTGCTTTATGAGGTTGAGTGTTTTCATCTCTGGTCCCTGGGGCTAGAGTTGTAAATTTGTGTGGTTGTGAGCAACCATATGAATATGGTGGCTGGGGATCCTTTGGGAGAATAGTCAGAGCTCCTAACTACTGGAAACTCTCCAGCACTGAATAATCATTTAGCTTTTTGTTTTCTTTGTTTTTGTCTTTTGAAATTACATAGTGTAGGTCTGAAATTCTGTGGAGATAATAGTTTAGCCAGATGTTTGCCAGGAGCCTGTAGAGACTGGTAAAAAATATGAAGCAGGAGAATCGCTCATACCTAGCTACACCTCGACATTTTCATGCACTTTTCCCTATCAGTTCCTTTAGTTCCCATTCTTTTTTTTTTATTATTAGATATTTTATTTACACTTCAAATGCCATCCCCTTTCCCCATTCCCCCCCTTAGAAAACCCCTATCCCATGCCCCCTTTTCCTTTTTGCATTTATACATTTTTTTAAAATAATGTTAATCATAAGCGTTATAAGTTTGGAATTGTTCAATCAGAGGTGTAACCCACTAACCGACCTAGATATAACAACTATCTTTGACTGGTGGAGATACATGAATATCTGCCTCCCTGTCTCCCCCCTTTCTCTCTTTCATCACCTAGCTTCTCCTCTCCTCCTTCTCCTCTTCTTACTCCTTTTCTTCCTCTCAGTACTCCTCCTACCTTAGCTTCTCCTACACATCACCCTTCCTGTTAAAATGAAACTTTTCTCTCAAAATACAATTAGAGCATAATTATGCCAATTTGTACCAGTGAGGTACAAGATAGTCCTAATACCCCATCCATCCTTTTGTTGACTAACCAGCAACTCTGTCATTTATCCTAACTAAAACATTTAGTTCTGAACCTGGCTTTAGGATGAATGTCAGCTGACGACCATCCACTCAAATCTTTTCTCTTACGGTAAATAGCTGTAAGTTTTTAACCCCATCAGAAATCCAGAATGACTGAGTTAACTATAATTGTGGGAAGCACAAAGCATAGCTTCTAAAACTTAGCCAATTTATAGAGACCTCTGAACACCTGAAAAGCCCCTATACTACCGAACGTTGGAGCATCAAATCTTCAGCCTTCTGGCCCAGAATCATCTGACAGACCTTGGTGATGCAGGATTATTAAGGACTGATTACTCTGTCTAGGCAGATATAATCAGTCGACTATTCTGCATGTGTGTCCTTTTCTGGACAGTAATTTGTCTGTAGTTGGAGAGAGGCAATTCTTGCCTAGTGGCTGTTACCACACAACTGGAGTAACTCCAAGGATGCTCAATTTCTTCTTAGAATCCACGACAGGAAGCTGTCAGGAGCAGACAGGTCTCTAATCAATATGAACATTAATATATAAATATTTGTAGCATCAGTTCTATGGACTTCTGATATTTTGAAAACCAACTATCCATGTAAGGTAACCTGGACTGTTTTCTGTTCACTCCTCTCAGCTATTTCTAAATAAAATATGGGAAACACCCTAACAATAAACTCAAAAATATGAATTTGCTATAGTCCCTTAACTCATAGGTTATGGGTCCCAAATCAGTTAAAAAGGTTAAAAAAGGGTTGGGTCTAGGCATTGTATTCCTAAATGTGTTATACAGGCACAATGCCCATGAGCGTATCAATATTCATCTCATTTTTATATTAATAAGAGGCTCGTACCAATGAAAACCTTAAATTTGAGATCAAAGTAAATTTTGTACCATTTAAGAAATTATAACTTCATCTTGATAATAATTATACAGATTTCTACCAATAGGTTATGGCTATGCAATAAGTCCTAGCTAATCCCCCCTGTTCCAACAAAACCACTACTTGTCCCTAGAAAGACAGACCATTATTAACCACATTAGTACCCAAGCTCAGGGAATAGGGGCGCTGACTCTTCTTTAACTTCTTCAAGCTGATTAAGGGCGTTGAGATTTTAGAAGAGGGGTTGGGGGGAAGAGTAAGTTGATAAGCCTCTAATGCTGTGTCTTCACTGAATCCAGATGGAATTCCAGGACATCAGAGGTTTGGGCAGGTCTGCTCAGTATGCTTGATGAGTAGATACACCAAGGCTGTGTATTCTGCAATATACAATTCTCAGAACAAGTTTTAGTATCAAGAAAAAAAAAATTTCCCACCCCCAGGGGGCTGACATTTTTTTTTTTAAAGATGTTGGTTCTGAAGACTTTTTTTTCCTCGCTTGTTAAAATTGGTTGTAGTATTTACATTTCAGATTTTATCCTCTTAGCCTACTTCCTCCCACCACCCAGAAACCTCCTATCCCATCCCCCTCCTCATGCTTCTATGAGGCAGTGACCGCACCTACCCCCCCCCCACTATCCTCTCCCCACCCTCACATCATTCCCCCCCCACTGTGTGTTCATTTTTTTTTTTATGGGACCAAGAAACCCCTCTCCCACCTATGTGCGACAAGGCCATCCTCCCATACATATACCTCTGGAGTCTTGGGTCCCTCCCTATGTGTTCCCAGGCTGGTGGTTTAGACCCTGGGGGGCTCTGGTTGTTTGGTATTGTTGCTTTCCACCTGGGGTCAATAACCCTTTCTGCTCCTTCAGTCCTCTCACTAAGTTCTCCATTGGGAAACCCCTGATCATATCAGTGGTTAATTGTGAACATTGTCCTCTGAGTGTGTTAGTCTTTGGCTGACCTCTAAGGAGACAGCTATATCATGTTCCTCACATTATGCACTTCCAGCCATCCACAACAGTGTTTAGATTAGGTGACTGTACATGGGGTGAATACCCAGGTGGAATGGTCTCCTGATGGCCCCTCCTTCAGTTTCTGTTCCATGTTTTGTTTCCCTATTTGCTCCCTTGAGCATTTTTGTTTCTAGTTCTAAGTAGAACTGAGGCATCCCCTCTTGGTCTTCCTTCTTCATGAGCTTCATGTGGTCTGTGGGTTGAGTCTTCACCAATCCAAGCTTTTGGGCTAACATCCGTGGAGATATGTTTGTGTAGCTACCTTCTTTTAAGGCTTTTGGAAGATTAGTTTCTTGCTTTTTCTAGGTTATAGTTTCCCTCCTTGTGTTGGAGTTTTCCACCAATTATTCTTTGAAGTGCTGGATTTGTGTTGAGATACTGTGTGAATTTGGATTTGTCATGGAATATTTTGGTTTCTCCATCAATAATGATTGAGAGTTTTGCTGGGTATAGTAGTCTGGGCTGGCATTTGTGTTCTCTTAGGGTCTGTATGATATCGGTCCAGGATCTTCTGGCTTTTATGGTCTCTGGTGAGAAGTCTGGTGTAATTCTTATAGGTCTGCCTTTATATGTTACTTTGCCTTTTTCCCTTACTGCTTTTAGTATTTTTTCTTTGTTTTGTACATTTGATGTTTTGACTATTATATGGCGGGAAGTATTTCTTTTCTGGTCTAAACTATTTGGAGTTCTGTAGGCTTCTTGTATATTTATGGACATCTCTTTCATTAGGTAAGGGAAGTTTTCCTCTATAATTTTGTTGAGGATATTTACTGGTCCTTTAAGTTGGGAGTCTTCCCCCTCATCTATACCTATTATCCTTAGGTTTGGCCTTCTCATTGTGTCTTGGATTTCTTGTATATTTTGTGTTAGTAGCTTTTTGTATTTTGCATTTTCTTTGACAGTTGTGTCAATGTTTTCCATGGTATCTTCTGCACATGAGATTCTCTCTCCCATCTCTTGTATTCTGTTGGTGATACTTGTGTCTATGACTCCTGATCTTTTTTTTAGGTTTTCTATCTCCAGGGTATTGTCCCTTTGTGATTTCTTTATTGTTTCTACTTCCATTTTTAGATCCTGCATGGTTTTGTTTAATTCCTTCTCCCGTTTGTTTGCATTTTCTTGCAATTCCTTAAGGGATTTTTGTGTTTCCTCTTTAAGGGTTTCTATCTGTCTACCAGTGCTCTCCTTAAGTTCTTTGAGAGTGTTATTTATGTCTTTCTTAAAGCCCTCTATCATCATCATGAGAAGTGATTTTAATTCTGAATCCTGCTTTTCTGGTGTGATGGGGTGTTCAGGGCTTGCTCTGAAGGGGGAGCTGGGTTCTTATGATGCCATGTAACTTTGGTTTCTGTTGCTTAAGTTCTTGCTCTTGCCTTTTGCCATCTGGTTAACTCTAGTGCTGCCTGTACTTGCTGTCTCTGACTGAAGCCTGTCTTTCTAGTTATCTAGCTTGTGTCTGATCTCCTAGGGTCCAGATGTCTCTGTGATCTTTTCCAGCTGTACTGATTATAGTGGTACCTCTAGGATGCCTCAGGATATGGTGCCTCCAAGGTAGCAGTCCAGCTAGGTGTCTGCTGTTCTGGGTGCAGTGTCTCCTCTAGAATATCTCAGGATATGTTGTCTGAAGCTCTGCGTTCATTTGTTCCTCTGTGGCTCTGGATTGGGTGGACCTTCCAGTATGTCTCAGGTGGAATCCGGGGTCCACACAACAGAAGACCTGGCAGAGGTCTGATCCAGGCCTCAGATCTGGGAACTAGTTTCTAAGACACTGTCCAAGTTAGAGCGCCTGGGATCCCTACTTCCTCTGGGTTCTTGGAGGTTGGGGACAGAGCTGCCACCCAAGATCTGCTCAGTGCTCTGGCCCAGACTGGAAGGAACCAGTGTTCCAGGCTGGGAGTGACTTCCTGGGTCCTTTTGGTTCCCAGTTACTCCCTGTTTAGGGCGGGCCCTGCTGTCTGCTTACCTAAAATCCTGCCTGAGTTCGAGCGCCTGGGATCCCTGCTTCCTCTGGATTCTTGGAGGTTGGGGACAGAGCTGCCACCCAAGATCTGCTCAGTGCTCTGGCCCAGACTGGAAGGAGTAGTTCCCATTCTTAATGTTCTCTCAGAACATAGAGGAGCCAGCAGGATGCAGATTGTTTTTCTTCAATACCCCAGACACTGGTTTCACTTCCCCCATGGGATCTTTCTTTCCATGCTTTTCTTAGATCACTATGTCATAGTGCTGAGATCAATATTCAGGGCTTCTGGCTTGTTAGGCATAACTTTTCTTCCAGGTGTGGCAATACACCTTTAATTTCAGCATGCATCAGGTACAGTAGGTAGCTCTCCAGGTATTATAGGCTGTCCTGGACTACATAAGGAATTCCAGGATAGCATGGGCTATATGCATAGTCTTTATTTTTCAAAAAAAAAAAAAAAAAAAAAAAAACCAAACCAAAACAAAAAAAAAAAAAAAAAAAAAAAAAAACCCAAAACCCAACCAACCAACCAACCAACCAACCAACCAAATAAAACCAAACAAACAAAAATACAAAAGGGTACTTCCTTAGAGAGATAGCCACAAAGTTGTCATTTACTATTTAGCATTCTGTACTCTATAATACAGATTGGATCCTCTTACCATGACTGTGGGAATAGGAAGAAAGACACCTCCAGCTATTACTGCATGCTTCTCAAGCAGTCCTGCACACCAAGAAGCCCTCTCTCAGACGGGCTCTTAAAGGCCTAGATTCTCTAGTATTCTTCCTCCAGAAGTTGCTGTCCTGCTCTTTGACTCCATTCTCACAAAGACAATATCACATATGATGCACTCTTGCCTAGATCTCCTTATTCTGCCCCAGCTAACATTGAACACCAGGTCCCACTGCCTTCACCTTACAAGCCTAAACAACCATGCTTTCATGTTCACCTCAACATCTAATGTCAACATTTGCTTTTATTTTATTTCAGTATCTCACTCACTCAAATTGTTAATAGTTTTAATCTGGAGAGACAAAAGGAATGTCCTATGTAGCAACTTGGGCTACTGTCATCCCTGGATATTGGATGAAGATGGGCTTCTTCATCTACAGTCACTGTAGATGACTGAAGGCTGCAATGCCTAGTCTGGGATCCTTAAGGCTTTTAAACACCATTTGAGTCATAGGTTCCCTAACAATAACATATCTCTAATCCCAAGGAATGAAGGACCAGAGTACTCTATCCCTACCCTGCTCATCCACATGGGGTCCTAGATGGTTCTTGTATGCAGAGAAAGTCAGGGGATGACTTCCTTTAAGAATGGGTGATCAAGGTGTTCCTGAATTTTCCACATCCCTAATATCTGTCACTTAGTGGTGCACATTTGATCGGTCAGTTCCATGGACCATTTAGGATTCTATATGGACCAACATGGTGAGGGTTGAGAAATTTTATCCCTCACTCCCTAGGACAGAAAGACAGTGACTAATTAAGGGACATGTGACTCTAATGGTCCTTAACAATCTTAAGAGTCTCAGACTAGACACTGCAGAGAGCAGCCCTCTACAGTGAATCCAGGCTGCAGGCATTTGCTGATTTGAGTGTCCTGCCATGGAATCCAAATGTGATGATTCAGTGACTCCAAAGGAACCTAGTCCACCCTCAGCTAATATCCAAGGATAAAAGCATCACAAGATGGCATGCTGAACATTTCTTTATATTCTCTGGATTAAAACTAGTCACAATTTGGCTGAGATACAGAAAAATGAAAATAAAAGCAAATGTTGACATTTGGAGTTGAGATGAGCATGGTTGTTTAGGTTGTTAGGTATATGCAATGGGGTCAGGTGTCAGCTGGCGCAGGACAGGGAGGCTCAGGCAAGGTGGGTCACATGTGATGCTGTCTTAGTGAAAATGGGGTCAAAGGGCAGGACAACAGCTTCGAGGAGAAGGCCACTGGAGAATCCTCAATCATTCTGAGCCCATCTGGGACAGAACTTCCAGGTCTGCGGGACTGCTCAGGTGGCACACAGACACATATGAGCTCATTGCTTCTTCCCACAGGCATAGGGATAAAGTCCAACTTATATTGCAGGGTGGAGTACACTAAGAAGTAAGAGAAAACTTTGTGGATGTCTTTCTGAAGAAGTGCCAGCTTGTCTCTTTCTCTTTTTTGTTGTTTCATTGTTTAAAAAAAAAAGATTTATTCATTTGTTTTATTTATTTACTTGTTCTATTAAGTACATTGTAGCTGTCTTCAGACACACCAGAAGAGGGCATCAGATCCCATTACAGATGGTTGTGAGCCACCATGTGGTTGCTGGGAATTAAATTCAGGACTTCTAGAAGAGCAGTCAGTACTCTTAACCACTGAGCTGTCTCTCGAGTCCTCATTTCATTTTTTGTTTCATTTGTTTTTAGAATTTAATTTTATTGTTTATGTCCTGCTAACTCCCCTTTCCCAGTCACCCACTCCCACTATTCTTCCCCCAATAAGTCCCTCCTCCTTCTCTGAGTGAGTAGGACCTCCCTGGGTATGTACCAACCCTGGCACTTCAAGGTTCGGTGCTTTCCCTCCCATTGAAGACAGACAAGGCTGCCCAACTAGAATAACACATCCCACAGGCAGACAATAGCTTTTGGAATAGCTCCTGCTCCAGTTGTTTGGGACCCACGTTAAGACCAAATGCACATCTACTAGATGTGTGCATGCTTGGAGGCTTAGGTCCAGCCCATGTATGTTCTTTGGTTGATAGTTCAGACTCTGAGAGCTCCTAGGGTTCAGGTTAGCTGTCTCTGTTGGTCTTCCTGTAGAGTTTCTATTCCCTTCAGTGTCCTCAATCCTTCCTTCTAGTCTTCCATAAGAGTCCCCAAGCTTTATCCACTGTTTGGCTGTGGGTGTCTGTATCTGTATGGATCAGCTGCTGAGGAGAGCCTCTCAGAGAACAACTTGCTCCTGTCTGCAAGCATAACAGTATCATTTTAATAGTGTTAGGGCTTGGTGCTTGCCCTTGGGACAGGTCTCAAATTGGACTGATTATTTGTTGGCCATTCCCTCAGTCTCTGCATTTCCCTGTCCCTGCATTTCTTGTACACCGGATAAATTTTGAGTTGAAAGTTTTGTGGTTGAGTTGGTGTGTCTATTGCTACACTTGGATTCTAGTGTGGCTACAGGAGGTGGCCTTTTCAGGTTCCATGTCCCCAGTGTGGTGGGTCACAGCTAAGGTAATCCCCATTGCTTCCTGTGTGCCTCCTTTGTTTCTGGCCTTTAAGTCATCCTGGAAAAGCCCCTGGTATCCTCACCTTGGTCAGCTGCAGATTTTCATTCATTTTCATGGTCATCTGGCCATCTCTCCTATCCTTCATCATACCTTATTCTGAACCCCTATTCCTCTCTGTATCCTTCCTCCCTCTCAGTTCTCTCTCTCCATGTTCCTCCTATGACGGTTTTATTCTCCCTTCTAAGTGTGATTTAAGTTGTCTTGCTTGGGCCTTCTTGTTTAGCTTCTTTGGGTTTGTGGAGTGTAATGTTATACCTGTATTTTATGGACTGTGAATGAGTACATAATATGTTTGTCCGTTTGGGACTGGGTTAACTTTACTCCGGATGATGTTCTCAAATTCCATTCATTTGCCTGTAAAATTCATGATATCTTTGTTTTTAATAGCTGGATAGTATTCCATTGTAAAGATGTACCACATTTTCTCCATCCATTCTTCAGTTGAGGGACATCTAGGTTTTTTTTCTAGTTTCTGCCTATTATGGATAAAGCTACTATGAACATAGTTCTTTGTTGTTGTTGTTGTTGTTGTTTTTTCAAGACAGGGTTTCTCTGTGTAGTCCTGACTGTCCTGGAACTCATTCTGTAGAATAGGCTGGACTCAAACTCAGAAATCTGCCCACCTCTGCCTCCCAAATGCTGGGATTAAAGGCGTGTGCCACCACTGCCCGGCATGAACATTGTTCTTAGAATGTGTCTTTGTGGGATGTTGGAGCATCTTTTGGGTACATGCCCTGGAGTGGTATATTGGGGTCTTGAGATAGAACTATTTCCAGTTTCCTGAGAAACTGCAGAATTCATTTACAAAGCAGTAGTATATGTTTATTTCTACCAGCAATAGAAGAATGAGCCCCTTGCTCCATCATTCCTTCTCCCGAATAACCTTTCCAAAAGGGAGTGAGAATCAAAGAAGTAGGACTTAGTTCCTGGTGGGATAAAGGTAAATTGTGTCTGTGTTGGTTCTTTGAGAGACTCTACATTTTGAGCGTGATGAGCGTTTGACTTTGAGACCACCAGAGTATACAAGAGGGGAAACTGAGTTCTCTTTTATTGTGTATTCTCCAGAGAAAAACTGTGCAGACATGGTTTTAAGCCAATAGAAAGTCTTTATTACCCAGCCTATACTTGGTGTTCAAGATATTTTAACAACAAACACCATGTTCTAGGATAATGTACTTCCATTAAAGAAACGTTAAACATCCTTAGTCATGAGGAAAATGCAAATCAAAACAACCCTGAGATTCCACCTCACACAAGTCAGAATGGCTAAGATCAAAAACTCAGGTGATAGCAGATGCTGGTGAAGATGTGGAGAAAGAGGAACACTCCTCTATTGTTGGTGGGATTGCAAGCTGGTACAACCACTCTGGAAATCAGTCTGACGGTTCCTCAGAAAATTGGACATAGCATTACCTCAGGACTCAGCTATACCATTTCTAGGCATATATCCAGAAGATGCTCCAACATATAACAAGGAAACATGCTCCACTATGTTCACAGCAGCCTTATTTATAATAGCCAAAAGCTGAAAGGAACCCAGATTCCCTTCAACAGAGGAATGGATATAGACAATGTGGTACATTTACATAATGAAATATTACTCAGCTATTAAAAAACAATGAATTTAAGATATTCTTAGGCAAATGGATGGAACTAGAAAATGTCATCCTGAGTGGTGTAACCCAATCATAAAAGAACACACACATAGTATGCACTCACTGATAATTGGATATTAGCCCAAAAGCTTGAAATACCTAAGACACAACTCACAGACCACATGAAGCTCATGAAGAAGGCAGACCAAGTGTGGGTGCTTCAGTTTTTCTTAGAAGGAATAACAGAATACTCATGGGAGACAAAGCATGTGACAGAAACTGAAAGAAGGGTCATCTGGAGACTGTTCCACCTGGGTATCTATTGCATGTGCAGTTACCAAAGGTAAGACACTGATGTGGATGGCAGGAAGTGCATGTTGACAGGAGCCTGATATAGCTGTCTCCTTAGAGGTCTTCTAGAGCCTGACATATCCAAAGGAGGATGCTCACAGCTAACCATTGAACTAACCATGTGTTTCCCAAGGGAGGAGTGAGAGAGAAGACTGAAGGAGCTGAAAGGGTTTGAGGCCCATGGGGATAGCAACAATACCAACCAACCAGAGCTCCTAGGGTCTAAATCACCAGCCTGGGAACACATAGGGAGGGACCCATGGCTCCATCTGTATATGTAGTGAAGGAGGGCCTTGTTGGGTATAGGTGGGAGAGGCGGTCCTTGGTCCTGTGAAGGTTGGATGCCCCAGTGTGGGGGATTTGAGGGTGGGGAGGTTGAAGTGGGCTGGTGGTGGAGGCACATCCTCATAGAAGCAGTAGGAGGGGTATGAGATATGGGGTTCCTAGGTGTTGGTGGGGACTTGGAAAGGGGATCACATCTGAAATGTAAATAAAATATCCAATAAAAAATAACAGCCAGATTCTGAATAACAGAAGCCAAAAGCAAAGGTAGTACATGTAGAGACTTTATTATAATTATGGAGTATACTGGATTAGGTTTGTTTTTGTATTGGCTCATAGTACTTTCTGCATGCTGACTTATTTGGCCTGAATGGAACTTCCACCATGGAGTCAGTTTGTGCTGAGGTCTGCTCCCTGTTAAGGTCAGTGGCCCTATTTCATTAACCACAGTGCCAAACCCACACCCAGCATCTGTTTTTACTTTTTATTTAAAAACTTTAATATTTGCTTTGGAGCAGTGGTTATGGTTTTGGGTTGGACATGGTGAATCTAGAGAGGTGGATGGTTGCAAGGGCTGTCCTTGTTGCAGTTAGTGGAATGAAGGCTTTGTGAACAGAAGATGAAGACTCATGGTGCCTGATCCTTCAAGTCTTACTGCTAAGCTGCTCTCTGACACTGGACCACATCTCTCAGTATTGGTGGGACCTGGTTTCATTATGTAGCCCAGGCTAGACTCAAACTTTCAACTATTGTCCTGCCTCCTGTAACAATGCTTGTGCACACTAGAGATACCATATCAACTAAGCTACATCCTCAGAATCAAAGTCTCAAGATAAAAGCCCTCAAATGATTCTCATATTTTGCATGCCATAGCATCCAGCACAGGTCCAAAACTCCAGAAGAGATTCATGATGAAGACCATGCCAAAGGTCCTTTAACAGTGACATTCTCTGCTTTTTATTTCAGGTCAATCATAAGAAACAGTTCTATAAACCCTGAGCTGACGCATTCTCAGAACTATGCTGTCCCAGCCCGAGCTGCCCCATGCTTGGGAGCCAAAATGTTGTGGACCCTTCTGCCCTACACTTGGTTCAGGGTCTAGCAAGAGAGATAGTGGGAGGAAGAAGGAGAAGAGACATGAAGAATGGAGACAAATCAGAGTGTGTGGTCAAGTCTCCTTTACTGTCTCCTCTTATTGCCTCCCTCTTATTATTGTCTCCTGGCTTAGAAGTGAGACATATAAAAGGCGAGAGGCAGACAGGAGAGTTCAGAACAATTTGGAGTAAAAGAGAATCAGACACTTTATAGAATACAACTTGGAATTAGTAATTAGGTTAGGCCATACAACTTAGAGTTAGTTATTAGGCATTAGGTAGCAGGCACTTGGAAGAGAACTTGGAACTGGAAACTTGGAACTTGGAGGCGCTAGGGACTAGGAACTCGAGACTTGGGACTTGGACTAGGAAGAGAGACTGAAGAGTAAAGGGGATTGAATCACACTCTGTCTGGTCTCCATTCCTCTTGTCTGTCCTCACTATTTCTCGTTGAGCCCCAACCCACAGACTGGAACAAATTGGGGCAGTGCGAGCTCTAACAACTTAGCCCCCAAGGCTTTTGGCAGTTTGGGTCCCAACATTGACAAAATGGTCCGAGACATTTTGACACCCAAATGTGGGGTAGTACATTTCTCAACATTTCTGGCCCCCAAGTGTGGGGCAGCTCCGGCCACAACAGCCATCCTCCCTTACATATACAGCTCAGGCAATGGGTCCCTCTCTAAGAGCTCCCAGGCTGGTGGTTTAGACCCTGGGAGCTCTGGTTGGTTGGTATTGTTTCTCTCCTCATGGGGCTGCAAACCCTTTCAGCTCCTTCAGTCTCCTTTCTCATTCCTCCATTGGGAACCCCATATTTTCTTCATCTATTTATTTGTTGACAGACATTTATATTATTTTCACTTTCTAACTATTATAAATAAAGCTGCTATGAACACAGTTGAACAACTATCCTTGTGGTAGAATGGAGTGTCTTTTGGGTATATGCCCAAGAGTGGTATAGCTGGGTCTTGTGGTAGATTGAGTCCCAATTTTCTGAGGAAATACCATATTGATTTCCATCATATCTGTGCAACTTTACACTCCCACCAGCAATGAAGGAGTGCTTCCTCTGCTCCACATATTTCTCCAGCTTGGCTTGTCACCTGTATTATTGATCTTAACCATGCTGACAGGTGTAAGATGGAATCTCAGAATTGTTTTGATTTGTATTTCCCTTAAGTCTAAGGACATTGAACATTTCTTTATGTTTCTTAACCATTAGAGATTCATCTATTGAGAATCCTTTGTTTAGATCTTTTCCCAATTTTTAATTGGCTTGTATGATTTGTGGATGTCTAGGTTTTTGTGTTCTTTATATATTTTAGACACTATCCTTCTATGGATATGGAGTTGGTAAAAAAAAAAAAAAACTTTTTCCATTCTGTAGGCTGGTATTTGTACTATTGATGGTCTCCTTTGTCTTACAGTCATAAGGCCCCACTTATTAATTGGCAATCTTAGTGCCTGCATGATTGTGTTCTCTTTAGGAAGTTGTCTTCTGGTATGATGTGCTTTCTCTCCTATCAGGTATAGTGAGTCTGGTGTAATGGGATCTTTAATCCACTTGGATCTGAGTTCTGTGCAGGATCATAACTATGCAGCTCTTTGTAGACTTCTACATGCAGATGTGTAGTTAGAATGTCCCATTTTTGAAGATGCATTCCTTTTTACCATTGTGTGTTTCTGGTTTCTTTATCAAAAATTAGATGTTCATAGATGAAGTCCAAACTAGTTTCTTTGGAAAGTTGGTTATGTCAAATGATGTTTTGCTGGGGCACAGGTGAAAGGATATCTGGCAAAAGCTGACCTGTGAAAGAATGTTTGACTGAAGCAGACACAGGTGAGAGGATATTTGCATATAGCAAACATGTGAAAGTACATGTGATGAAGGAGTGTAACAGACAGTGGGAGACCAGCACTGACCATTGGTTTAGTTTGCTCCATCTTGGTATGATATTCTTCCCTAACAACATATTTGTATTGTTTTGACTTATACAGCATTCTTGAGCTCAACTTGTGATAATATCACCATTGAAAGACACTCACCCAAGAACTGCCCATGAGGCTCCCATGGCAGCTTGCAGTTTTAGTAGCCTCACCTCAGGCAGGTCTTAGAGCCTGGTGGCTTCTTCAGGATTGAATTACTGCCAGTTCATGCCTGGTCTTTGCCTGCTAAAAAGACTGGACTTTAGCTGCTGGTTCATGCCTCCTGTCTACCTTCCTAGAGGACTGGTCTGCAGCTGCTGAGTCATAGTTTGCTATGGAACTGAACTGCTGCCAAAGAATTCTTGCTGACTAGTTCTACTTCCCCCACACCCTAACAACTTTTCTCTTCCACTACTCTTCTGGGTGTTGGGTTAGAGGAGAAGGTAGAAGCCTTGCTAAAAGGAGGTTGCAAAAAATTTATGCCTACACATAAGTAAAAAGATCCACCTTTAATCTGGGCAACACCTTCTTCAAGCAGTCTAAATAAAGAATATAGAAAAGGGAGGCTTCCTCTTTGCCTGCTTGTTCTTGCTAGCAAGTCCTTTCCTTCACTGACATTAGAAGCACTTCTTTGGGATTCCAGCATGTACTGAACACCTGAGACATCTATCCTCATGGACTGAATAACTACTGACTTTTGGAATTTCAGTTGGTAGAGAGCCATAGTTGAATTAGCTGAACCACAGCTTGTAAGCCATTCTAAGAAATCTATTTGTGGTGGTGGCGCATGCCTTTAATCCCAGCAATTGGGAGGCAGAGACAGGCAAATTTCTGAGTTCGAGGCCAGCCTGGTCTACAGAGTGAGTTCCATGACAGCCAGTACTACACAGAGAAACCCTGTCTCAAAAAAAGCAAAAAAAAAAAAAAATCTATTCATTTTCTTGCCACATGGCAGTGATCATCCTAAATCTCTCTATGTAGACTAGGCTGTCATCTAACTCACAGATCCATGTGCCTCTGCCTCTCCAGTTAGGGATTAAAGGGATGCATCATCATGCCTACATAAACTCCTGTTTAAAAAACTTCTTTTAAGTTATTCTTTGTGGTAGTGAGTTTCTAAAAGATTTTTTCATATGTCTCTGTGATCCTGCTGCCTCAGCCTCCAGGGTAGCTGGAGGATTACTGAGTAGCTCAGATTACAGGCTTTTGCCAACAGGCCTTGTTCTTCATTGGTCTAGTGTTGGTTTCATGTCCTTGACCCAAGTCATTATTTTGGTCTTATTTTTCTTTCTAAACATGGTCCCAATCTGTAGTCCAGGCTGGTCTTGAACTCTTGATTCTCCTGCCTCTACCTCCTATGTACTTGGATTGTGGGCATGTGTCACTATGCTTGACTTGCTATAGCTTAACTTGAATGTTTTGGAGGTCAATCTATGCCCTGTTCTGTTATGTAGTTTCAAAGAATATGGTATCTTTCAGCCTTGGAGTGACACCATTTTATAACAGTAGGTTACTCCATTTGTGTTCAAATGCTGGGACTGAATAATCAGTCTTATATGTGAGTAAACTTATCTTCATGAAACACTGCCACTCATGAGCTGGGCAAAATGAATGACAAATTGAATCAGGAATGGGTTGTTGGGCATTCTATAGAGATGATTTTAAATTTTCATGTGCAGATTTTGCTAGTTGGAGCAGAGCTTCATCCTGTGGCACTGGAATTTAATATGTAGACACAGCTGGCATCCAATCAAAAATTGACTTGCCTCTGCCTTCAAGTGCAGAAATGAAAGACATGTCCACCATATTATTCTCATTAATAGGTTTGTCATGAATTTAAAGGCTCACAACTTCAAGTATTAGAGTATAAAAACCTTTTTTTATTTTATTAAGTCAGAGTCTCCTGTGCCTAAGGCTGGCCTCAAACTGACTAGGTAGCCAATAATGATCTTTCTACACTTGTCAACTTCCACATTTTTCTGATTTTTCATTTATTTAAACACTTCTGTTCAAAAATAAGAAATTGCCAGAAGAGATGGCTGAGTGGATGAAAGCCTTTGCCATACAAACCCAAAGGACCTGAGTTTGATCCCTACTTTGGCAAAAGAGAACAAAAGTGCAAAAGATGTCCTCTGGTGTCTATATGTACATCATGACATGCATATATCAACACTCACAATGGAGTAAACACACACCATACAGAAAGAGAGAGGTAAGAGAGAGAGAGAGAGAGAGAGAGAGAGAGAGAGAGAGAGAGAGAGAGAACACTACACACAT